>NC_081183.1:155052752-155166165 GCF_029867415.1 Vicia villosa
AAATGAATGATGATAGAGGGTTTTCAATCCTCTGATGATGCTGAACAAGATAGAATCGAGCTATTTCACAAAGAGTACTTAAATTATAGAGGTGAAGTTCAGAAACTTACCTCTGAAACTGAAGGTCGTGAGGATGATGGAGAGCACCTGGGCTTGAATGAATGATCTCAATAGCTTCCCTGAGACTCAATGATGCTAACTGGATGCTTATTGTAGCTTGAATCCTCCTGAATTGCTCTATGGACCTCCCTCGATTTCAGCTTCAAGTGAACATGGAGGTTGTTGAATTTGGAGTTACAGGTGAGCTGCAGCCATCTGGTTAGCTCCACTATGACCTAGGGAGTGTGTCTGAATGATTGGTTTGGCCTGAGACTCCCTGAGTTACTCCATGGACCTCCAACTGCAAATGCTTCCAAGTGAGAGCAACAATGGTGTTCCTCCACTTACAGAAGTGATCCAGGTGCTTGGATCACCTCAAATAACCTCCCTTGAGATGTTGGAATGCTCACTTTCCAAAGATGAGCTTTGGTTTGAAGAAAACGATTCTTCTTGCCAAAGAACTTTGAAAAACAATGAACAAGAGGAGAGAAAGAGAAAGCAAGTAATTGAGTTGCTTTGGTGTGTTTTCTGAATGAGAATGAGGCCTCTATTTATAGGCAAATGGATCAGTACAGCTGCAGAGGAGTGAGCTTCCTTAGTGAGGGAGTTTTGGTTTCTTAGCCATGAAGAAATTCAAAGAATCTCCAAAATGCAATGATGCATTTTCGAGCCAATTCTCCCAACCATTGATCTTGCAGGATCTTAGGGAACATTTCTGATATGTAGCAAGTTTCTATTGGCTTAGGAGAAGATTCCAATTGGTGAATCATTGCTTATCATAAATTCTCAAAAGTAATGATTACATAATCACATGTTCTTGCTTTTGGGAATCTTCTTCAATCTTCATGCCATGGTGAAAATGAATGCATGGCATTGTTTCAGACATGTTATGGGTCGTGTAGCATCCATTCATGAAGCAAAATGCACAAAATTGCAAAGTTCCAATTTGCACATGACCTATAATTTCACTTTATGAGGCCAACTTTGAACAAGCATAACTCCTAGCTCAAATTGAATTTTGAGAAGGTTGAACACAATTTGGAAAGCCCTAAACATCTACTTCAAATCATTAGTTTATGTCTTCTTCAGAATCCTTTGGGAAATTTGTGAAAAATGAGGCCAAAGTTGGAAGAAAACTAGGTTAAAACACTTAGAAAAATTTCTAAGTGTTTATGACCTAAACTTCAAAATTTCCAAAACTTCATAAATGGTTGATCTTTTGAAAAAAGTTCCTTTGTAAGATGTTGTTTTATTTTGCAAGATCTACAACTTTCATGTTGGAAGTTTTTTGAGTTGTGTAGGTGAAATTTTGAGATCTCACCATGCCTTTAAAAACCCTAATTCCCGACTTTTCGCTCCTTGATGAATTTCTTTGAATTTCTTTGGCCAAATGACTTTGACATCCATATATTGATGATATTGATCTTTGAAAGTCATTTTTTTGACCAAAAACCTTAAAAGTCAATGATGATCCTTCACAGTTGACTTTTTTCCTGACAAAGTGAATTTTTGGGCTTTTGTGTAGAAACAAGATCTTTTCCTCAAATGAATGATGTAAATGGATTATATTGAGGTAGTAGAGATCCTTGAATCATGTCTTGAGTTTTGGATTCATTCCCTGATCAAAAGTCAACCATCTTGGTGAATTAGGTCAAAACCCTAATTTGTCGACCATGTGAAAATAATGACTGTAGACTTTGAATTGAAGTGTGATGTCCAGTAGATCTTGTAATATGAGTTATTTGAAGAAGATTGATGTCTTTGAATGACCCTCTGGAGCTTTTTAGGGTTTCCCAAATGTGATCCCTGATTTTAGTCCTTGATAGGCTCAAAACCCTGGTCTGGTGACCTGAGTAAACCTGTACTCATATGACTGGATGTCTAATCAATCATAGATGAGAAAAGTGAAGTTTTTGAGCTCCATGATTGTATTAGAGGCTAATCTTTGTATTGATTGATCCTTTGCCTGAGCTTTCTTGTCTTTGTGCATCCTTGATTAGGTATCAGATGGAGAAATGACTGCTCTGGGTACTTGTCTTGACCTGATGAAAAATCCTGAAGATATGTCATCTCAGGGGGGTCAAAAATTAGGGTATGACATTTCCAAATAAGCTAAGAGGGAGGATTGTGTGGTTTTGAAAAACTTTGCAGAATAAAATAAGTGTTTAAAAATATTTTTAATACTTACAAGCGGAAATAAAATGCACAATATAAATTATAGAAATTAAAAGAATAGGGAAAAGCTTCTCTCCCACAAAACAAAATGACCTACTTCTCTCCCACTGTCGCTACCGCGAAAATTAACAGAGTCGCCACTAACATATTTATCCTGAAAAGGAAGGGAATGCGAGCAAACCACAAAACAAAACAAAACAACGGTCTCACGACCAGAGAAAAGGGTAAGGGAGTCGGTTACGTGAGGGGAAGGTGCTAGCACCCCTCGCGCCCATCGTACTCGATGGAATCCACGCTTATGTCTAAATCTATGGGTGTGTAAGCAAATCTACGCTAATCTGGACTAAAATGAATGCATAATGTAGGGAAAAGAAAGGATTGTGCTCGCACGGGCCCTACCCCGCTGCCTACGTATCCTTTTTGAGGAATCAGAGGTACCGTAGCTCAGCTAACTAGTTTCTGTTTGTTTTGTGTTTTTTAGGTGAACGAGTTACATTCGCACTCCGCTGCTCGACCTTTGGAGACTTATGCTTGGGAATGGAGCGGAAATAACAAGCTCTTAAGAAAAGAAAATCAAAGAGTGTGGTTTGTGTTTTAAAGAATGCATGAGGAAGACCTAAGCTAAGGGGGAAAGCTTGCTACTTAATGTTATCATACAAAGGGTACAAGTCTAAACTAAACTAGCAACCTACGCGGAAAAGGGAAGGCAAACAAGTATATCACACAAACGAGCTCCGCTCGTAAAGCAAACAAAACCAACGGTACTGACCGAGTGGTAGAAAAGTGGTCCCGCCATAGCCAAGGGGAGCGAATCACCCGAGTCAACCAAGCATTAGACCTCGCGAAAATGATCGAGCCATAGACAAGAGGAGCGGATCCCTCTCAGCAACCAAGCCGTCACGGATCCAAAAGGAAAACGGTGCGTGCGTACACCGAGCATCAACGTCGAGCGACGCGAGCTATAGGAAAGGCGGGGGTCCGATTGCATGAACCCTTTTCTTGACATACTCGATAACAAGATCTTGTGCAAGTTCGGAAGCGAGCAACGCGTAGCGTGCGCATACCAAACAGACTCGATGAGACTAGGCGGGGGTTGATTGCTAACCCTTTCCGCATGCCTTCCATGTGGACTTAACGGAGTGCCATATATGACTTATTACACCGTGACTCCCTGCCGCAAAGCACAAATGTAAACATGCCAACAAAAACAGAGCCTCTTTCGAGGACTTGGCCAGATGCATGTCTAGGTCCTACTTCTCATGTTAAAGGATGATGCGAGAAAGCGATAAAGTGCGAGAGAAATAAAATGAAACGGAATCAATACCAAACAGATGATGATCCGTAAACTAAAGCGAAGAGAGCGAGTAAACTAGGATCCCCCGAGCGAGCTAGCAAAAGCAACAACAAACATGTCAGCACTCTGATTAAAATCCGCATAAGCAATCAAGAGTCGGCGCGATGAAAGTAAATCACGCGCCAACGTGCGCATCGGGCACAACGAATACCATACACCTGCAAGGGAAACAAAAATCCGGACAAACAAGTATAATGATAAAGGATGCGTGTAGAAACGCGAATCAGAGAGAGGATAAATGTCGTGTCCCGCAAATAAAGCGGAACACGAGAGCGAGCATCGACTAGAGCCTCCATGTTGCCTTGCATACTAGCACACACGTTAGAGATAACAAGACACCGCAATCGGATCGGAATTGCGTTATTGAATTATAAGCTGAACCGGAAATGGATAACGGAATAGAAAGTGAAAACATAACAAAAGCGAATAAGAAGAAACATGAGATAGTATTCAAAAGCAAATCAAATATGTACACTAAAACTACGGAAGCCAACACAAGTATTTACATGCACAACGGTACACCGAAACGGCAAAACCGGGTAAAAACAGTGAAAACTAAACTCGTCAGAATTAAGCCAAAATTTTATTGCAAGGTTAAAACGTGCTAAAGAAGTCAAATATGCAATCAGAAATTACAAAGTTGGCTCGGAAGCACGACTTTCGGAACAGGGGCAGTAGCGAAAACGGTAAAAAAAGTCGGTCGAAACTGAAAATAAAACTCACCATCAGCTCCGAAAATATTATTACGTATGAAAAACATTATTCACATTCGCAAAAACTCATTGTAGATCAAAAGATATGGCCAAATGACACAAAGCCGACACGACGCGCGTAAATAGCAAAACCGACTCAAACGCGACCAAAACGCGAAACAGAAAAAGGCAGCAGCTCAAACATCATTTATTAGCATCCAAACATGTCATGTAATCACTTAGAAATCATCAACAATCAATACCACAAAGCTTAGAATGAGATCTCTTTTTAGAAAGCCAAATTTCATGAATTAGAGGAAGTGAAGTGTGGTGAAATTGGAATATCAAATTTGCTGCACTAAAACACGTCAAAGCACAATGCAAAAATTCATGGTGATTAGCATAACTGTGCATACATTTGTAAGTGTAAATTTGGTGCACCAAACAAGTTCTCACATAGCAAACAAGTAGTACTCAACATTAATCCACATATTTTTTGAAGCATTTTTATATGGTAAAAATCAAGTATTAAAACAAACATTGCATTATCATGAAACAAGTTTCAACCAAACTAGTTTTTTAACACATTTTTAAACAATCAACAAAATCAAACATTATGAACAAGAAGAATCACCCAACACCTTTTTTATGCAACATATTTAACAACAACAAGCTCCAACAATTAGCACCACATGTTATCAAGTGTTATCCATCAAATTCAACAATTAGTACTCAACAACTCAAGTAAGCAAGAACCAAAATCCACCATCTCATTCAAATATCATGCTAACAATATCAAATAACACCACACAAAATTTCCAGCATTTAGACACTTGAATTAACATGGTTTCTATGCAAATATCATGTCCAACAACAACACTTTAACACCAATAATTTCCAGCATTAATACCACATTGAATTAGCATCAAAATATCATCAAAACAACACTAAAACATCACCAAATTTTCCAGCAACTATGTGTTCATATAACCATATTTTTATGACTTTTTTGAGGTTCTAAATCCACATCAAGACACCATAAACTTTCAGCAACAATTCACATATTTAAATGATATTATAAAGTCACAAAATCAACATAAAATCATGATTTAGCATCATCAATTAGCAACCACAATAACACCACTTAATATACTATCAATTATAGTCAAAATCACCTCTCACACTCAATTTAACAAACATGTTATGTGCTAATTTTGAATTCAAGAGCAACATCAACAATTATTAACACACACCATATTTAAGTTTCACATTTGAATCAATTAAGCAAGATCAACATGAATCATTCAAACAACAAGCGAGTATTATCATCAATTATAAAAAATCATCCATCGACAATCAAACATCATCATTAATTATTATATTAATTCGGATCAAGCAACAAAATCAATGATCTAACAAGATTTGTAGTAAATTTAACGGATCAAGCAACGAGAATGAGATCGGATGAACACGAACGCGAACACGAACGAAATCCAAGGTATGAGAGAGGGAGAGTGACGCGCCCTAGCCTTGGGAGAGAGAGAGAGAGAGAGAGAGAGAGAGAGAGAGATTTGAATTTGATGATCAATGAGAGAGGAGATTCTTCACTCTTGCTTTGATCTTCATTTGTTCTTGAGATTTGATCTTGAATTGTTGAAGATTGATGAAGTTTTGTGAGTTTTTGTGGTTTTGATCCAAGAAAATTGAGAGAGAATGGAGAGAAAGTGTTTTTGATCTTTTGGGTGAAATTGAAGTTATGAGAGCCCCCCCTTGATTTGTGAAGAGCAAAAAGTTTATATATCGTCAACGCGAAATATCCAAATTACCCTCGGTGCGTCTTATTTTGGCTCGTTTTTAAGGAAATTCGGTTCGGCTCTGAATTCCAGAACGAAACCAATGCCACTGCGAAGATGACCAAATTCGGGACTCGTTGCCGCGAGAATCGTCTCAATCCGATAAGCGATGAAGAGAATACGCCCGTTTGAATGACGAGAAACGCCGATTCATCTGGCGCGACTGTGGAGAATTTTGTGCGTACCGCTCAAAGAACTCGATAAAACTCCATCTTTGGCTAAAAATATGAACAGGCGTGAGTGACGGAGAATCGAAGCTAACGAAATTTCTGAGAAAATGCCGCCGGAATGGACTTCATACGATAAAAATCGAAGAAGTTATGAATTTTCAAACTCGGCGCGACATACTCGAAAAACACACTTTTACCGAAAGATTACGGCGTTCAATAAAATGCTGGGAGTTTTCAGTGCATAATTGGCCTTCGGTCCGAACATACGAAATCTTGGTAATGATGGTACGGAGCTCCAGTTAAATTTTCGAGCGAATCTGATGAGCGGATTGTAAGATATGAATTTTCTGAGATCCGAAACCCTACATTCAGCACCATTTTTCACTGCAAAATCTCAAGTAATTTGCAAATTTGACGACCTTCCTCAAAGAACTGGCTTCCGAGCCGAACATGAAAGTTGTAGATATCGTCGAAACAGTCGGGCCAACACGGGAATTCAGCTCATATCACATTCAGAATAAGACTTGTGAATTTTCTCGTATTTCCACTGTTTAGACCATTTTTCACGTCGCCCTTCTTAAAACCACGAGAACTCTTTATTGATTTTATTCAATTTTTGAATGACAGAATAAACGTCATTATTAACTTATAGCTCCAATAAAGAGGGCAAATTTTGGGGTGCAACACCCACAAAAACCGATCTTGAGAGTTTCCAATAAACTTGAGAGCTTTTAACAGGATGTACTCATGAACCCCCTTTATACAAGGAAATATGGTTGACCTCTAACCAAACAACACAAGACTTAGGAATATGGCAGTTTGAGTCTTCTTTTCCATACCACAGATCAAAAGGTTAGTCTCATTTCTACTCGATAGATTGAAGCAGTTAGTCTTCTTTCCACAAACAAGAATCTTGGAGCGGTTAGTCTTTAAATTCTTAAATCTTGCAAGCTTTTATCACGGGTTGAGCTCACAAACCTTAAACCCTGGTTTTACACGGGCTAACCAATAACCTGGGAGATTTTAATACTGGACCAATCTCGTGTAAGTATATTGAGTGCGCCTAAGAGGGGGGTGAATTAGGTTTTCAAAGATTTAT
Organism: Vicia villosa; assembly: GCF_029867415.1. Taxonomy (NCBI): domain Eukaryota; kingdom Viridiplantae; phylum Streptophyta; class Magnoliopsida; order Fabales; family Fabaceae; genus Vicia; species Vicia villosa. The sequence goes on from NC_081183.1 coordinate 155,060,195, forward strand.
CCGGTTTTTAGAATACTTGTACTTATTTTTGGTTAAGTGTTTGAAGGTTTTTGAATGGTTCTTTTCTTTTCTTGGTAATGGTGATGAAAGCGATAAAATGCGGAAAAGTAAAGAACACAACGATATATACTGGTTCCCCTCACAATCCGAGAGTACTCCAGTCCCCTTTCAACATGAAAGAGATTTTACTATTGTTAGATCTTTGTACAAGCCTACACAAGACTCCTCCTACAATCTTCTAACAAAACCACCAAGAACAATCCTCTTGGATTTTTCACTAACTTGTTTCCAACAATCCTGGACAACAAGATCTCAATTACCAAGAACAATCCTCTTGGATTTACTATCTTGATTATGAGAACAATCCTCTCACTAATCAAGAACCCTTGCTTTCAACAATCCTGAATAGCAAGTCAATAATAATGAATATATTTGAGTAGAAATGTTAATGAACATATATCAATCTATAAGATTGATCTTCTCTTTCAAGCAAGACAATTTACAATGATATAATAGTGCTCAAGTGTTTATGTATGAATGAGAAACTTTTCTAACAATGTGTAGAAAAAGTTTCAATGAAAGTTCAAGTATGAAACACTTGTATGAAAATATATGATGAAAATATATGATCAAAAAGGTGGTAAATTGTAATGAAAGAGGTTACATTTAAATCTGAAGTTTATGGTATTTATATAGGTATTTACACCCTTTAGAAAGAGTATAAAATGATCAACCAATGCAATGTTTAAGGTTTGAGAATATAAATTCGTTTGGGACAGATTCAACATGAAAAGTTGCCACTGGTTCAGGTGTAACCGGTTACCTAAAAGGATGTAACCGGTTACATGGTTACGTTACAGCCCAGAAATTCAAAAATACGATCATGTAACCGGTTACCTAAAATGGTGTAACCGGTTACATCAAGTAAAAATGCCCAGAAATAGCTACTGCCAGCAATGTAACCGGTTACATGAATGTTGGTAACCGGTTACCTCAACTCAAAGGGTAAAAATGCATGTTTTTCAAGGTTGGAAACTTATGCCATGCATATATGAGTTTGGGCATGCATATGTATGAAAGTTTATATGATTTTTTGAGCACTAAGTAGTATCAATGTAAAAGTCTTTAACTTGTACCATTATGACTTGAAGATCAATCAACCAAAGCTAATCTTCATGAAAGTTGCAATCTTGATCCATAGCTAATTTGATCTTTTTGCTCATCCTTTATTGATGTATACTCATGATAGTTGTCTTCATCAAAACATAGTGTTGTAGAAGCTTGCCTTCACATTCTCCCCCTTTTTGATGATGACAACCTTTGAAATATGAAGTGTAATGTTCTTATGTGAATGCTCCCCCTAAATTTGATAACTCCCCCTTGATCAAAGCTCTCCCTTGATTTAGAGAGAATTTTACTTCTTTGTGGCTGCAAATGTTAGAGACAAGCAAGCATATACATACACACAAATATCTTCTCCCCCTTTGTCATTATCAAAAAGGATGGGAAAAAGATAAATTATTTAAAATAAAATATGAACACAATTAATTCTTTACCTATGAGTTTTACCTCATGAGTGACTTCATGAAACATTCATCTTTGGTGAATATTATTTTGAAGCTTTTTGTCACAAAGTTGACTTTTGCTTAGAAGATTTTGCTTTAGTCTTTCAACATAAAGTACATCTTCAATTGATATGAAAATTAGTGCTCCAACTTTGTCAATGCCAAGAATTCTTCCTTTAAGGTTTTCTCCATATGTGAAATCACCCTTGGACTCTATAGCTAGATTTGAAAGTTAGTTTATATCTCCCATCAAATGCTTAGAACCACCACTTATCAAAACATCATAGATTTAAAGTGGTCCATAAGCAAACCTACAAAACAAATCAAGTTTGATTTGGTACCCAATGTGCTTTGGGTCCATCATAGTTAGTTCCTTTCTTAACCCACACATAATGACCACTTGCCACACTGAAATTTCTTACATAGCAAGCATTAGGTGTATGACCAACAATACCACAATAAAAACAAGTAGGAACAAAATTACTTTTATATCTAGGAACATATGGTTTCTTTTTAGGAAACCTTTTAGGATGATGATGAACCTTTTGTGCTTTATCCAATTTGTTGAATTGTTCACTTGCCTTCACAAAGATAGTTTTCCTAGTACTTGGTTTGTTAGACTTTGCATATCCAAGACCACTTCTATCATTAGGGAATCTTTGTTGCCCAAGGACACCTTCCAACCGAATTTGTCCTTTTTCATACCTTTCAAGGACTCTCTTTAGTTGAACAATTTGAAAAGAGAGTGATTCACAATTCTTGCATGACACATCCTCCTTTTGAACATTAATAATTTTCTCTTTTTCATCCTTATGTTCTTCTTCAATTATTTTAAACTTTTCTTCTAAAGATGATATTATTTTCTTTTGAGATGAAATAGTTTTATAGAGAATTTTGCATTCTTTTAATAGTTCATCTATTGCACCTTGTGCATCAATGTCATAAAGAGAAAATTCATTACTAACCTCATTGTCTTCATCATCGGAATGGTGTGTTGCTACCAATGCAAGATTCACATGTTCTTCATCTGAAGATGAACTTATTTCATTGTCATCCCATGCTACATATGCTTTCTTTGATTTTTTATCCTTATTTTTCTTGAAGTATTTGTTCTTCTTTTCAAGTTTAGGGCATTCACTTTTGACATGTCCTCTTTCTCCACATTCAAAGCCTTTAATCTTCCTTGTTGGTGCTTCCTCTTTAATGATCTCCTTTTTCCTTTCTTTTCTTAGAAACTTTTCAAACTTTTTGATAAACTCATCATCTTCTTCACTAGTGGATTCATCCTCTTGATTGCTATCATGATGCTTGACTCTTGTCTTCAAGGCAATATCTTTTGAATCTTTTATTTGAATTTCATGCGTTTCAAGTCTTCCGAGTTCTGTTTCATATTCTTGAAGTTTACCGAACAAGGTTGCAGAAGTCATCTTTGATAGATTCTTTTTCTCGGATATCGCCGTTACTTTCGGTTGCCATTCTCTTGTTAAAGATCTAAGCACCTTTAGATTTAGTTCTTCGGTAGTGAGGGTCTTACCAAGTGCCTTCAAGTGATTTGTCAAATGAACGAATCGTTTTTGCAATTCGAGAATAGTTTCTCTGGGCTTCATTCTAAACAGTTCGTATTCTTGACTTAAGGTATTCAATCTTGATCTTTTAACTTCGGTGGTACCTTCATGAGTTTCTACAAGAGTATCCCATATTTCCTTTGCGGTTGTACATGCCGATACTCGGAAAAATTCATCCATACTAAGAGCACCTTGAAGAAGATTGACCGCCTTTTTGTCAGCAAGAACCTTCTTTCTATCATCATCGTTCCATGAAACTTTAAGCTTTGTTGATTCAACACCATCGACAACAGTTGTAGGAACAAATGGACCATTTTGGACTGCTTCCCATACTTCTTCTCCTTGTGCTTCTAAGTGAGCCTTCATTCGGATTTTCCAAAAGTCAAAGTATTCACCACAAAATAATGGAGGCTTGTTGTTACTACTTCCATCTCTAAAAACTGGATTTTAATTTGCGGAAGCCATTCTGGATCTTTAGGAACAGGTTACCTATAACCTGCTCTGATGCCAATTGTAAGTATATTGAGTGCGCCTAAGAGGGGGGTGAATTAGGTTTTCAAAGATTTATCCGGTTTTTAGAATACTTGTACTTATTTTTGGTTAAGTGTTTGAAGGTTTTTGAATGGTTCTTTTCTTTTCTTGGTAATGGTGATGAAAGCGATAAAATGCGGAAAAGTAAAGAACACAACGATATATACTGCTTCCCCTCACAATCCGAGAGTACTCCAGTCCCCTTTCAACATGAAAGAGATTTTACTATTGTTAGATCTTTGTACAAGCCTACACAAGACTCCTCCTACAATCTTCTAACAAAACCACCAAGAACAATCCTCTTGGATTTTTCACTAACTTGTTTCCAACAATCCTGGACAACAAGATCTCAATTACCAAGAACAATCCTCTTGGATTTACTATCTTGATTATGAGAACAATCCTCTCACTAATCAAGAACCCTTGCTTTCAACAATCCTGAATAGCAAGTCAATAATAATGAATATATTTGAGTAGAAATGTTAATGAACATATATCAATCTATAAGATTGATCTTCTCTTTCAAGCAAGACAATTTACAATGATATAATAGTGCTCAAGTGTTTATGTATGAATGAGAAACTTTTCTAACAATGTGTAGAAAAAGTTTCAATGAAAGTTCAAGTATGAAACACTTGTATGAAAATATATGATGAAAATATATGATCAAAAAGGTGGTAAATTGTAATGAAAGAGGTTACATTTAAATCTGAAGTTTATGGTATTTATATAGGTATTTACACCCTTTAGAAAGAGTATAAAATGATCATGTAAAGTTACCACTGGTTCAGGTGTAACCGGTTACCTAAAAGGATGTAACCGGTTACATGGTTACGTTACAGCCCAGAAATTCAAAAATACGATCATGTAACCGGTTACCTAAAATGATGTAACCGGTTACATCAAGTAAAAATGCCCAGAAATAGCTACTGCCAGCAATGTAACCGGTTACATGAATGTTGGTAACCGGTTACCTCAACTCAAAGGGTAAAAATGCATGTTTTTCAAGGTTGGAAACTTATGCCATGCATATATGAGTTTGGGCATGCATATGTATGAAAGTTTATATGATTTTTTGAGCACTAAGTAGTATCAATGTAAAAGTCTTTAACTTGTACCATTATGACTTGAAGATCAATCAACCAAAGCTAATCTTCATGAAAGTTGCAATCTTGATCCATAGCTAATTTGATCTTTTTGCTCATCCTTTATTGATGTATACTCATGATAGTTGTCTTCATCAAACATAGTGTTGTAGAAGCTTGCCTTCACATCTCGAACCTTGTCCAAGTTTTTACCACGAGATAAGCTTTAACGTAATCTTAGTTTTACCATGGGCTTACCAAGAAGCTAAAGAGATTTTACCATGGGCTAATCTCAAACCTAGAGAGACTGAATCACACAATCCCTTAAACCAATTTTTTACGGGTTTAGCTTCTAACCCAAACAAAAACTCCTAAATGGACGTTATCACTACTACAAATAATATGTTTCACTTCGGACGTGAAATGTATTTAACCTCGATTACATAAGTGAGATAACGAAGGGCGTCATGAAAAGTTTCCACTTTACCACTCGGTTATTAAAAAACTGAGGAGAAATGCTTATGCACATGGGGCTCGAACCCCAACTTCTGCACTTTTAATATTTTCAAAACTAGGACATCATACCTCTCAGCTTATCTATAGAACCGAAGGATAAGATTGATAGTTTTATTTAAACTCGTTTCAAAATACATAATATTAATAAATTAATGTTTTACCCAGAATATTACATTGTTTACACATAATATTTCTATAAATATATAACAAATTTTGAATTCGATTCATCATCGTCACTGCTGGTGAAGATCAGATGTTGGATCCTCGTTTCATTGGAATGTCGGGGAAGATAAATAGTTGGGTGCAATATATTCTACGTCGCTTTTACATTTATTTGTTTTTGATGTATACAAAGAAAAGGCTCAGTTAAATGAGTTAATATATGATTACTGAAGAACACCGAAAAAATGATTATTGAAGAATACAAAACTTAAACCCAATTTATTTTCTACTCTTGCAATCCATTGTAGAGAACTTTACCAAGTTTTTTACGCTTCAAAATTTTCATGGTATATGTTTCATTAACAATTATGGATATTCATAATGCTTTTATAATGGATGTCTTTTAGGTTTCACAAAATGGATGACAAAATTTGTTTAAGGACAATGATCAATATCCTCAATAATCACGCTAAAATTATACATTCAGTTTCGAACAAAAAACGCGGTAAAGGGTGAATGAGCTTTTTTTTACCATTACATTGTTTACGCAAAATATTAAATTACATTATTACAACAAATGCAATATTATCATAGTAGTTGTTATTCTTGGAGAGCAACATCCAACTTATAAGGTTATATGGATTGCATACATCAAACTTCTAATATGTTATCTATTTCAAGTAAGAAGTTATCTTGAGCAAATGTTTTCATGGAAAATGATTAATAAAGATATATAGTGGTGGTGTAGATAGTTTGTTGTGGATTGGTGTCTTGGCAATATCTTGAGCGTTGCTCCTCCAGGAATATATGGTAGAGATTCGTTGTTGTAGTTGTGTAACATATTCCCTCGGTGTTGAAAAATAAAATAAAATAAGTAAACCTCTCGGGTTTAGAAAAAAACGAGGTAATAAGTTCAAAGAAAAAATTGTAAATGATAAAAATTTGAAAGTAACATGTCTTGTTTCCATTTCAATTTTTTACCAGTCAACATTTTTTTTATCCAATTTACAACATGTTTATGAATAAATTTCTCAATGTTGTCAACCAAGAAAAATAATGTTATTTTCTTTGATTGACAACATAGGAAGGTTATTCCAAAAATACAACAACAACAACAACATCAACAACATTATGTGAGATATATTGCAAGGGAAGAAAAATATTTTGTTCATGATTGAAGAATATTGAAGATTTTCTCTATCTTGCACTCCATCCCACAAGAATGATACATATGAGTTTGGGGCATCTACATATAAGTTAGGTTTAGGGTAAAATCAGTTTAACGAGTGCTTTTATAGTAAAATCTGATTATTTTATCCTTCGGCTATTAAGGAAATAGAAGGAATAGATCATTTAGTTTACACTTATAACGAAATAAAAACATAAATTGCAATAGCTGAGGTTCAAAGCGTGTGCTGAATTATTTTTCCACTCGGTGTTATTAAAAACCGAGGGAATATGGTGCGCTTTGGCGTTATACCTCTCTTTTTTTTTTGCTGAGGTGAAAGTTTTGTTATGAAATGTATTATTTGTAGTAGTGTATATTCAACCAGGGTATACACAAAGGTTCCTTGGTGAAATTAAAATTTTACCCTTCCAATATTAAACTTTAATTCTCACTCACAAAAGGACTTTTCGTAAAGACACTAAGGCTAAAGTATTAGTGAGAGAAAGTAAAAAAGAAGTTTAGAGAGAGTGAGTTATGTTAAAACACGATTCTAGATGATGTGAAATGAGGGAATGGACCTCTATTTAAAGGCTAGAGGTTGGCTCAAAAAGAAATTTTAAATTAATTCATTTTATAAAAATCGATTAGCACATGCTTTCAATCGACTAGATATTCAAAACATAATTGGTTGTAAGTTAAAAATAGGAAAGAAAAGATATCTAGTCGTTGCACATCATTAAGGTGATGTCCTAATCGCTTAGGACTCAATTTTGAACTAAGATAACCAATTAGACTAAAGTTCTAATTAATTAGATAAGTCAAAAAAATTCCCAGAGTTATTTTGTTTATCATATCCACATGGACTAATGCGATATTAATGTCTTTCAATAGTTAATATAATTTTAAGCAGAAGATCGTAAAGTCTTTTGAATGCAAAAGTAACGGAATGTAAAAAACGGTAATTGGTAAATAAAATTTCAAAGATATGACAGTTTGCTGGAATTGAGTTTCATCCACCGAATGTGTACATAGTTTACTGATCAATTATACACAACCTAGATAACAATTAATATCATTGCGTATAGCTCACAAACAGTCTTTATGTCTAAACTACCGGTGAGAGTTCCACCATATTGTTTAATCAGCAATTTCTCATCCTATTAAATAATATGGTGGCCTTAAGAGTCAATTTTTTGTTGTAAATGTTAAACCTTAATCTATGTCTATAGTTTAGAATCTAACAGATGGTTATCTTAGATCAAGATTCGAACCGTATTTCTCAATATCAATTCCAATCTATAAAGTTAAATAATGAAAACAAAGATAACATCGATATTAATTCATAAATAGATTGTATATAATGCTATGATCAATAAACATACATATTGTTATGGTGAACTACATTCAAGCCACAATACTTCTTTCATAGCTTTAGTGAGGGCAATATATCTCGCTTCAGTGGTTGATAAGGCAACAACCTTCTGAAGCGTCTCTCTCCAACTGATTTTTGTGCCAAACATAGTGAACACATATTCAGAATTAGATTTTATGGAATTCATACAACCCGCATATTCAAAGTCTACGTATCCTTTGATTTCTATTGTACTATCATCACCACAAGCTCCACCATAAATTAGGACTCTATTCAGAGACCCATTTATGTACCTCAAAATCAACTTAAATGCTTGTCAGTGTGCCTTCCCAGAATTGGACATATACTTGCTTACAAGGCTCACTTTGTAGGCTATTTCTGGCCTTGTACATACCATAAAATATATTATAGAACCTACGATACTAGCATATGAAATGCTATTCATATAAGCTCTTTTGACTTCAGTACTAGGACCATACTAAATAGGATTTGAATTTTTGGTGTTAAAATAGGCTTTGAATTTGACATACCAAACTTGTCGAGAATCTTCCATAGATATGTCTTTTGAGATAAGCATAATCTCGATTACTTTCTATCTCTCTGAATGTCAATCCTAAGAATCCTGGATGCAGCTTTGAGATCCTTCATGTTGAACACCTTATTGAGTTCACTCTTCACCTTCATTACATCCTCGACACTGTTTCTAGTTATGAGAACATCATCCACATAAAGTAACAAAATAACAAGTGAATTTCCAGGTCGAAATCTGAAGTAAACACAATGGTCGAACTAGTTCCTAATGAAACCTATGTGTTCCATGAACTTGTCGAATCTCTTATCCCATTATCGAGGAGATTGTTTCAGTCCATATAAATATTTATTCAGCTTGCACGTATAATATTCCTTTCCATTTTCTGCATATCCTTTAGGTTTCGTCATCCAGATTGTTTCATCTAGATCACCATACAGGAAAACGGTTTTCACATCCATTTGTTCAAAGTCTAGGTCAAACTTTTCCACCAAGGCAACAATATTCTAATGTATCTATGCTTCACAAAAAGTGAGAACACATCATTGAAGTTGACTCCTTCTTTGTGAATGAAACCTCTACCAACCAATCTTGCCTTGTATCTCTTCGACACCACTCCTTCGATTCCTTTCTTAACCTTTAAAATCCACTTACATCTAACTAACATGGTTCTTACAGGTTTTTTGGTCAACTCCCAAGTGTTGTTATCATGAAGAGATTTCATCTCATCATTCATAGCTTTCACCCATTCAGTCTTATTTCGATTTCTCACGGCTTCATTGTAGTCTTTAGGTTCTTCATCAAGAACCTTACTTGCAGAGATTAAGGAAAATGTTATTAGATATGCATAACAAAGTATCTGAGGTGGCTTAATGACTCTTCTCAACCTGTTTCTTGTCATCAGGCCGTCATCAATAATTTCCTCAGTTTCTTCATTAGAAAATTGGGCTTCTTCTTTGACTTCATCTAGGTTATGCAATTCAACATCACTATGCTCCACCTCAAAAGGAATCTCTTCCTGTTCCAACTCTTCTTCAGAGATTTATGCATTTTGACCAACATCATCAGTTTTCTTGATCGCCATTTCTGCTTCATGAGAACTACATCTCGACTTGTGATACACCTCTTGTGACCTGGCTCTAGGCACCAAAGCCTATAAGTTTTGACTCATTCAGGGTACCCCATAGTTCAACCTTGTCTTTCCTAATGTGAGCATGGGCTACGCAACCAAAAAATCTAAGTCTATCAAGATTAGGTGGATTTCCCAACTAGACTTCTTCAGGTGTCTTCATCCCCAAGGCAGTCGAGGGACATCTATTTATCAGATACGATGCCTTCGAAACAACCTTATCTAAAAACACCTTCTTCAATATGGCACTAACCAACATGCATCTAACTCTTTTAAAAAATTTTCGATTAAACCTTGTAGCTAAACCATTTTAATGGGGAGTACATGCAGTAGTTTTGTGCCTTGCAATACCAGACGCAACATAATAGTTGTCGAAAGCCTCATTGTAATATTCAAGACCATTGTTGGTCCTCAACCTCTTCCTTCTAGTTTGCTTTTCGACCAGAGTCTTCCAAATTTTGAAAATTTCAAAAATTTCACCCTTAGCTTTCTGAATGAATACACAGAACTTTCTGGAATAATCATCAACTATGGATAGAAAATATCTTGCACCTGAATGTGAAGGACACCTTGCAGGCCCCCAAAGATCAGCATGAATATAGTCAAGGGATCCATGTGCTCTTTGTTTTCCTTTTTTAAACTTCAACTTACAAGATTTACCAAATACACAAGGTTCGTAAAACTCCAGCTTTTCGACATTGTCACGACATAGTAGATTTTGTTTCAAAAATTTAACCAGACCTCTTTCACTAAGATGGCCAATTCTCTTGTGCTATAGCTCAGTCTTCGACACAGATTTTGTGGACACCACATATGTTGAACAACTTTCAACCTTAGACTCAAGGGTACACAGGCCTTGCCTTTTGATACCTATCAAGACTTCCTTCGACCCCTTCATTCCCCTTAAGATACCTTGCTCTCTTTTGAAAACCTATCCTTTCTTGTTGAATTCACCAAGAGAAATCAAATTTGTCTTCATATCAGGTACATACTAGACACCAGTCAATAGCTTTTTAACTCATCATGGAGATTGAATCTTACATATCCAATTCCTGTAATTTTGCAGGCTTTGTTGTTTCCTAGAAGCAGTGATATACCATCTTGATCAAAAAATTCCTCAAACACATCTTTGTTTAGAGTCATGTGCCAAGTGCAACCTGAATCCATTATCCATTCCTTGCAAGAATTTATGCTTGAAACTGCAAAAACATCAGATGATTCAAAATCATATTCCACAATGGCTGCATTTCCATTATCCTTCACACCATGAGTATTATGTCAATCATAAAACACCTTTATTTTATGACCCTCCTTCTTACAAAGATAACACCTAATTGCAGAAGTATCACCACCATAAGATTTCTTTTGACCTTTACCCTTTTTTTCAAACTTACTATCTTTCTTCGAGAATTTCCCCTTAACAGAAAAACCTTCATCAGTTGACGATGATATATGCTCATTCATCTCGTTCAAGTCCTTTAAGTACAAGGCGGATTTAAATTTTTTAAATCAAGGAATTTTTTCCATATAAGAGAGTTTCTTTGAAGTGAGCATGAGAACATGGTAAAGCACACAGCAACAACATCGCTTGATCTTCATCATCGATCTTGACATCGATATTTTCAAGATCAAGAATTAGCTTGTTGAACATATCCAACTGCTCAGCCAAGACTTTGCCTTCACTCATCTTGAATGAATACAAAGCTTGCTTCAGGTAGAGACGATTGGCCAATCATTTGGTCATGTACAAAGTTTTGAGTTTCGACCACACACCCATCACCGTCTTCTTCTTCGGCACCTGTCGGAGAATCTTATCACCAAGGCTCGATACTTTGGTGTTTTGGACTTTCTCTACCATTGTCGTTTTTTTCTTATCCGTTAATGCAACATCCATGGATGTGGCTCCCTTTAACGCTTCTTGCAAACTCATTTGAACTAGAGAAGGGCTTGCATCTTCAAGCGCCTCAAACCAAAATCATTCACCAATGAACTTCTCAATATCATATACTTCATTTACGACATCTTCTTCTCCATACTCATAACACCAGTTTATTGTGTCAGAGTGCAGTAAAAAACAAACCAAAACTATGAGAAGGATTGAGTTTCTTGAATAAACACAAGAAACCCTATAAGGTTTTCACGAAATAGAGAAGAGGGAAGAAGAAGAAGAAATAGGAATGGTTGTAAGCATTTCTCTATTCACTTTGTCTATTAGAGATTATTGATTACATGTGAATAACAACAATCAAACTCTCACGACAACCTGAGAGAATTATTTATAGACTACTAAGCTAACTTAAGCTACAAGCTAATTTAAACAATTGAGCTAAACAAACAGGCCCAAATCGACATGCTAACAAACCTAGCATTATTGACTAATGCATGCTAGAACACATTTCGACTACATCATTCAAGACTTCGACATCAGCATGTGAATAGATTTCGACAACATGCTTAATCTCTATCGAACCATAAAAGCTACCCCTGTCGAGACCAGAGTTCGATCCAATATACCATACTATAGAACTAAATATGTTATTATTGTAATTGACCATGAATTTTAGAGTTTGATGATATATGACACAATAAACTCTCATTGGTATATGACAAAAAATTTGTAGTATTCAAATGTAGCTAAAGGGCTGTAATACTCGGAACGAAAGGCCTTAATAAAAGAATTTGAAAGAAAAGGAAGTCATAAGAGCTATTATTGGGAAATGTCTTAATTGGATAAGAGCTATACTTGAGAACTTATAAAACTAGACAAACAATTGTTGGTTTCAAGTAGATCTTCAAGGAGAAGAAATGTATTTTGAGAATTAAAGAACTAAGGCTTAAAACAAGATTTATGGAAAAAGGGTTTTACTCAGGTGGATGAGATTGATTATAATAAAATCTTTGTACATGTGATAAAAATATTATTTCATAAGGATTTTTATGGTAATTATTGGGCAAATAAATGTCAAAATTTCTTTTTTATATGAAGACCTTGAAGAGACAATCTAAATGGAAGAACCTAGGGAATTTATATAATTGTCTTTTGAAGAATTCTTTATTTAGGTAGAATAAAGCTCTAGGCGTTGATATTAACGTTTTGATGAATTTCTTCGAATGAATGTTTTTGTGAGAAGCGAGTATGACAATTTTGATTATATGACGTAAAGAAATGAGGAAGTTTTTATTTACTTGCTTATATATGTTGATGATGCCTTCATGGCAATTTCTAGCACAAAAGAGAATGGTAAGTTCAATGAGACTATAAATGAAGAACTTGAGATGAAATATCGGCTAAAAGGATTTTAGGGATGAATTTCATGAAAAATTAGAAGAAAAAAAGTGAATTATCCTTATATTAATTTAATTGTTTGGAGAAAGTGGTGGAACAATTTAAAATATTTGATGTTAAAACCATTAATACTTATTTAGGTCATCACACAAAATTTACACGGTCATACAATTTTTTCAAACCAAGGATGAAAAGAAGAAGATAAAGAATACTCTTTATATATATAACTAGTAGGAAACCTGTGCTATTGCACGGGTCTGGCGGGACTTCACGTTACATGTACCTAATTATGACTTGAAAAGTTCCTTTATATATATATATATATATATATATATATATATATATATATATATATATATATATATATATATATATATATATATATATATATATATATATATATATATATATATATATATATATATATAAAACCAAAATGCAACCCAAACTTAGTCATGTTAATCCCAAACACTTAATAGTTAAAAACAAAGTGCTAGAGGTTGGCTCAAAAAGAAATTTTAAATTAATTCATTTTATAAAAATCGATTAGCACATGCTTTCAATCGACTAGATATTCAAAACATAATTGGTTGTAAGTTAAAAATAGGAAAGAAAAGATATCTAGTCGTTGCACATCATTAAGGTGATGTCCTAATCGCTTAGGACTCAATTTTGAACTAAGATAACCAATTAGACTAAAGTTCTAATTAATTAGATAAGTCAAAAAAATTCCCAGAGTTATTTTGTTTATCATATCCACAGGGACTAATGCGATATTAATGTCTTTCAATAGTTAATATAATTTTAAGCAGAAGATCGTAAAGTCTTTTGAATGCAAAAGTAACGGAATGTAAAAAACGGTAATTGGTAAATAAAATTTCAAAGATATGACAGTTTGCTGGAATTGAGTTTCATCCACCGAATGTGTACATAGTTTACTGATCAATTATACACAACCTAGATAACAATTAATATCATTGCGTATAGCTCACAAACAGTCTTTATGTCTAAACTACCGGTGAGAGTTCCACCATATTGTTTAATCAGCAATTTCTCATCCTATTAAATAATATGGTGGCCTTAAGAGTCAATTTTTTGTTGTAAATGTTAAACCTTAATCTATGTCTATAGTTTAGAATCTAACAGATGGTTATCTTAGATCAAGATTCGAACCGTATTTCTCAATATCAATTCCAATCTATAAAGTTAAATAATGAAAACAAAGATAACATCGATATTAATTCATAAATAGATTGTATATAATGCTATGATCAATAAACATACATATTGTTATGGTGAACTACATTCAAGCCACAATACTTCTTTCATAGCTTTAGTGAGGGCAATATATCTCGCTTCAGTGGTTGATAAGGCAACAACCTTCTGAAGCGTCTCTCTCCAACTGATTTTTGTGCCAAACATAGTGAACACATATTCAGAATTAGATTTTATGGAATTCATACAACCCGCATATTCAAAGTCTACGTATCCTTTGATTTCTATTGTACTATCATCACCACAAGCTCCACCATAAATTAGGACTCTATTCAGAGACCCATTTATGTACCTCAAAATCAACTTAAATGCTTGTCAGTGTGCCTTCCCAGAATTGGACATATACTTGCTTACAAGGCTCACTTTGTAGGCTATTTCTGGCCTTGTACATACCATAAAATATATTATAGAACCTACGATACTAGCATATGAAATGCTATTCATATAAGCTCTTTTGACTTCAGTACTAGGACCATACTAAATAGGATTTGAATTTTTGGTGTTAAAATAGGCTTTGAATTTGACATACCAAACTTGTCGAGAATCTTCCATAGATATGTCTTTTGAGATAAGCATAATCTCGATTACTTTCTATCTCTCTGAATGTCAATCCTAAGAATCCTGGATGCAGCTTTGAGATCCTTCATGTTGAACACCTTATTGAGTTCACTCTTCACCTTCATTACATCCTCGACACTGTTTCTAGTTATGAGAACATCATCCACATAAAGTAACAAAATAACAAGTGAATTTCCAGGTCGAAATCTGAAGTAAACACAATGGTCGAACTAGTTCCTAATGAAACCTATGTGTTCCATGAACTTGTCGAATCTCTTATCCCATTATCGAGGAGATTGTTTCAGTCCATATAAATATTTATTCAGCTTGCACGTATAATATTCCTTTCCATTTTCTGCATATCCTTTAGGTTTCGTCATCCAGATTGTTTCATCTAGATCACCATACAGGAAAACGGTTTTCACATCCATTTGTTCAAAGTCTAGGTCAAACTTTTCCACCAAGGCAACAATATTCTAATGTATCTATGCTTCACAAAAAGTGAGAACACATCATTGAAGTTGACTCCTTCTTTGTGAATGAAACCTCTACCAACCAATCTTGCCTTGTATCTCTTCGACACCACTCCTTCGATTCCTTTCTTAACCTTTAAAATCCACTTACATCTAACTAACATGGTTCTTACAGGTTTTTTGGTCAACTCCCAAGTGTTGTTATCATGAAGAGATTTCATCTCATCATTCATAGCTTTCACCCATTCAGTCTTATTTCGATTTCTCACGGCTTCATTGTAGTCTTTAGGTTCTTCATCAAGAACCTTACTTGCAGAGATTAAGGAAAATGTTATTAGATATGCATAACAAAGTATCTGAGGTGGCTTAATGACTCTTCTCAACCTGTTTCTTGTCATCAGGCCGTCATCAATAATTTCCTCAGTTTCTTCATTAGAAAATTGGGCTTCTTCTTTGACTTCATCTAGGTTATGCAATTCAACATCACTATGCTCCACCTCAAAAGGAATCTCTTCCTGTTCCAACTCTTCTTCAGAGATTTATGCATTTTGACCAACATCATCAGTTTTCTTGATCGCCATTTCTGCTTCATGAGAACTACATCTCGACTTGTGATACACCTCTTGTGACCTGGCTCTAGGCACCAAAGCCTATAAGTTTTGACTCATTCAGGGTACCCCATAGTTCAACCTTGTCTTTCCTAATGTGAGCATGGGCTACGCAACCAAAAAATCTAAGTCTATCAAGATTAGGTGGATTTCCCAACTAGACTTCTTCAGGTGTCTTCATCCCCAAGGCAGTCGAGGGACATCTATTTATCAGATACGATGCCTTCGAAACAACCTTATCTAAAAACACCTTCTTCAATATGGCACTAACCAACATGCATCTAACTCTTTTAAAAAATTTTCGATTAAACCTTGTAGCTAAACCATTTTAATGGGGAGTACATGCAGTAGTTTTGTGCCTTGCAATACCAGACGCAACATAATAGTTGTCGAAAGCCTCATTGCAATATTCAAGACCATTGTTGGTCCTCAACCTCTTCCTTCTAGTTTGCTTTTCGACCAGAGTCTTCCAAATTTTGAAAATTTCAAAAATTTCACCCTTAGCTTTCTGAATGAATACACAGAACTTTCTGGAATAATCATCAACTATGGATAGAAAATATCTTGCACCTGAATGTGAAGGACACCTTGCAGGCCCCCAAAGATCAGCATGAATATAGTCAAGGGATCCATGTGCTCTTTGTTTTCCTTTTTTAAACTTCAACTTACAAGATTTACCAAATACACAAGGTTCGTAAAACTCCAGCTTTTCGACATTGTCACGACATAGTAGATTTTGTTTCAAAAATTTAACCAGACCTCTTTCACTAAGATGGCCAATTCTCTTGTGCTATAGCTCAGTCTTCGACACAGATTTTGTGGACACCACATATGTTGAACAACTTTCAACCTTAGACTCAAGGGTACACAGGCCTTGCCTTTTGATACCTATCAAGACTTCCTTCGACCCCTTCATTCCCCTTAAGATACCTTGCTCTCTTTTGAAAACCTATCCTTTCTTGTTGAATTCACCAAGAGAAATCAAATTTGTCTTCATATCAGGTACATACTAGACACCAGTCAATAGCTTTTTAACTCATCATGGAGATTGAATCTTACATATCCAATTCCTGTAATTTTGCAGGCTTTGTTGTTTCCTAGAAGCAGTGATATACCATCTTGATCAAAAAATTCCTCAAACACATCTTTGTTTAGAGTCATGTGCCAAGTGCAACCTGAATCCATTATCCATTCCTTGCAAGAATTTATGCTTGAAACTGCAAAAACATCAGATGATTCAAAATCATATTCCACAATGGCTGCATTTCCATTATCCTTCACACCATGAGTATTATGTCAATCATAAAACACCTTTATTTTATGACCCTCCTTCTTACAAAGATAACACCTAATTGCAGAAGTATCACCACCATAAGATTTCTTTTGACCTTTACCCTTTTTTTCAAACTTACTATCTTTCTTCGAGAATTTCCCCTTAACAGAAAAACCTTCATCAGTTGACGATGATATATGCTCATTCATCTCGTTCAAGTCCTTTAAGTACAAGGCGGATTTAAATTTTTTAAATCAAGGAATTTTTTCCATATAAGAGAGTTTCTTTGAAGTGAGCATGAGAACATGGTAAAGCACACAGCAACAACATCGCTTGATCTTCATCATCGATCTTGACATCGATATTTTCAAGATCAAGAATTAGCTTGTTGAACATATCCAACTGCTCAGCCAAGACTTTGCCTTCACTCATCTTGAATGAATACAAAGCTTGCTTCAGGTAGAGACGATTGGCCAATCATTTGGTCATGTACAAAGTTTTGAGTTTCGACCACACACCCATCACCGTCTTCTTCTTCGGCACCTGTCGGAGAATCTTATCACCAAGGCTCGATACTTTGGTGTTTTGGACTTTCTCTACCATTGTCGTTTTTTTCTTATCCGTTAATGCAACATCCATGGATGTGGCTCCCTTTAACGCTTCTTGCAAACTCATTTGAACTAGAGAAGGGCTTGCATCTTCAAGCGCCTCAAACCAAAATCATTCACCAATGAACTTCTCAATATCATATACTTCATTTACGACATCTTCTTCTCCATACTCATAACACCAGTTTATTGTGTCAGAGTGCAGTAAAAAACAAACCAAAACTATGAGAAGGATTGAGTTTCTTGAATAAACACAAGAAACCCTATAAGGTTTTCACGAAATAGAGAAGAGGGAAGAAGAAGAAGAAATAGGAATGGTTGTAAGCATTTCTCTATTCACTTTGTCTATTAGAGATTATTGATTACATGTGAATAACAACAATCAAACTCTCACGACAACCTGAGAGAATTATTTATAGACTACTAAGCTAACTTAAGCTACAAGCTAATTTAAACAATTGAGCTAAACAAACAGGCCCAAATCGACATGCTAACAAACCTAGCATTATTGACTAATGCATGCTAGAACACATTTCGACTACATCATTCAAGACTTCGACATCAGCATGTGAATAGATTTCGACAACATGCTTAATCTCTATCGAACCATAAAAGCTACCCCTGTCGAGACCAGAGTTCGATCCAATATACCATACTATAGAACTAAATATGTTATTATTGTAATTGACCATGAATTTTAGAGTTTGATGATATATGACACAATAAACTCTCATTGGTATATGACAAAAAATTTGTAGTATTCAAATGTAGCTAAAGGGCTGTAATACTCGGAACGAAAGGCCTTAATAAAAGAATTTGAAAGAAAAGGAAGTCATAAGAGCTATTATTGGGAAATGTCTTAATTGGATAAGAGCTATACTTGAGAACTTATAAAACTAGACAAACAATTGTTGGTTTCAAGTAGATCTTCAAGGAGAAGAAATGTATTTTGAGAATTAAAGAACTAAGGCTTAAAACAAGATTTATGGAAAAAGGGTTTTACTCAGGTGGATGAGATTGATTATAATAAAATCTTTGTACATGTGATAAAAATATTATTTCATAAGGATTTTTATGGTAATTATTGGGCAAATAAATGTCAAAATTTCTTTTTTATATGAAGACCTTGAAGAGACAATCTAAATGGAAGAACCTAGGGAATTTATATAATTGTCTTTTGAAGAATTCTTTATTTAGGTAGAATAAAGCTCTAGGCGTTGATATTAACGTTTTGATGAATTTCTTCGAATGAATGTTTTTGTGAGAAGCGAGTATGACAATTTTGATTATATGACGTAAAGAAATGAGGAAGTTTTTATTTACTTGCTTATATATGTTGATGATGCCTTCATGGCAATTTCTAGCACAAAAGAGAATGGTAAGTTCAATGAGACTATAAATGAAGAACTTGAGATGAAATATCGGCTAAAAGGATTTTAGGGATGAATTTCATGAAAAATTAGAAGAAAAAAAGTGAATTATCCTTATATTAATTTAATTGTTTGGAGAAAGTGGTGGAACAATTTAAAATATTTGATGTTAAAACCATTAATACTTATTTAGGTCATCACACAAAATTTACACGGTCATACAATTTTTTCAAACCAAGGATGAAAAGAAGAAGATAAAGAATACTCTTTATATATATAACTAGTAGGAAACCTGTGCTATTGCACGGGTCTGGCGGGACTCCACGTTACATGTACCTAATTATGACTTGAAAAGTTCCTTTATATATATATATATATATATATATATATATATATATATATATATATATATATATATATATATATATATATATATATATATATAAAACCAAAATGCAACCCAAACTTAGTCATGTTAATCCCAAACACTTAATAGTTAAAAACAAAGTGCTAATAATACATCTAAACTTTTAGCTCTTTAAATAATAAAACATATTGATGGTACAATCTTCAAAAGCTATATTCTTAAATTATCAGAACCAATCAGTAACAAAGCCTGTATCATATACCTGCATAGTAAAATGCATAAAATAAGATGTATATTTATCAAAACTTTTGAAATAAATAAATAAAATGTGTAACATATATAGATACAAAGAATGGGTAACATTAATATATTTATAACTTATAATTATTTATCAAATTTTAATTCACGTGTTAGGACTATCAAACATAATATAACTTATTATGTCGTTCATAAATATTCACGTAATTTCAATTATATATTAGTAATATGTACCAACTTCATATTTATAATAAATCGTACAATTATTTTTATAACTTCAATTTTATACAACAGTAACAAAATAAATAGTTAAAAGATAGACATCAAAATGATCAATCAATACCTGGTATCTCATAGATACGTTCACATCTACCCGTCAATTATTTTTATAACTTCAATTTTATAAAACAATAACAAAAGAAATAGTTAAAATATAGACATTATAATGATATGTCAATAACTGTATCTCATAGATACTTTCACATCTACCCGTCAATTCAGATGAGTTAAGAAACCACAGTTGAATCCAAATCAGTTAATTCTTAAAAAATTTAAACCTATTTAAGATATTAGCTCATTTTCCCAAATATAAAATGTATGACAGTTCCCGTCAAATGCTTAAAAGTTTTTACATTTAATGCATATTATTATAATATAAAAAATATAATTTATAAGTTTAAAAAAATATAATTTTAAGTAAGAAATTAGAGATAGTTAGAGAATAAAATTTATTAAACCTATTTTAGATATTAGCTCATTTTTTCAAACCTAAAATGTATGACAACTCCCATCAAAATGATCTGTCAATAACTGTATCTTATAGATACTTTCACATCTACCTGTCAATTCAGATGAGTTAAGAAACCCCAGTTGAATCCAAATAAGTTAATTCTAAAATAAAATTAAACATATTTAAGATATTAGCCCATTTTCCCAAATATAAAAGGTATGACAGCTCCCGTCAAATGCTTAAAAGTTTCTACATTTAATGCATATTATTATAATATAAAAAATATTATTTATAAGTTTAAAAAAATATAATTTTAATTAATAAATTAAACATAGTTAGAGAATAAAAGTTATTAAACCTATTTGAGATATTAGCTCATTTTTTCAAACCTAAAATGTGTGACATCTCCCATCAAATGCTTAAAAATTTCTATGTTTAATATATTATTATAATAATTAAAATTATCATAATTAATATATTTTATTTTTTACATTTTTATAAAGAGTCAAAACGTATTTTTGATGCGGTGATAAAACTTTATATTATGTGTACTAATTAAATAAAATGATAATATATAATTGTAGAAATGTAAAAAGAATGACAATTTTCTATTTTTCATAATAAATTTATGTATGTTTCTATCATAATTGTCTCATGTTCTTTTATCATATACAAATATTTATAACACTTTTTAGTATAAATGATAATTTTATCATAGAAAAAACTAACATTTTTTAATAAATTGAAATTTTAATATAATTTATTATATTTTAATAGTAGTTTTAATTTTAGTTAATGTATTACTAAATTTTAAAAAGAAAAACTTAAATAAAACTTTAGTAAATGACTAACACGGTGATAAAACTTACTAACACGGTGATAAAACTTTATATTATGTGTATTAATTAACTAAAATGATAATATATAATTGTAAAAATATAAAAAGAATGATAAATTTATATTTTTCATAAAAAAATTATGTATGTTTCTATCATAATTGTCTCATGTTCTTTTCTCATATACAAATACTTATAAATGTTTTTTTAGTAAATGACTAAAAATATTTATTTTAGTACTAAATTATATGTACAAACATCATATACTAATTGATTTGCATAAAAAAATAACGTATGAAATTATCATAATATAATTTAATTTCCAATTCAATAATAATGATTTAATACAATTTTTCTAAAAAGAGACACAATATACAAGTTACAATTGTTTTATTTATGTCATTTTATTTATCGATTTATATTATTACCTTAAAATTAATATTATATTAGCAAATTTGAAACATCATTTTTCACTATTTGTTATAAATAATAATCTATATATCTAAACGTTTCAAATTTTGTTTTATCAAATTAATGCAATATTTTTTTGTTGGGTAATATTTTTTTAATTAAATGCTCCATATATTTTCCAATTTTAAAAATAAATTTTAAAATTTATCATCAACATTTTTTACCATTAAAAAGAATAATTAAAAATTGGAAACATTCAAATATTAAATACAATAGTTTTCTATCTCCATCACATATATGTGTTAAACATATTTTCAATTCGTTACTTATTATAATTTTTATTTATTAGAAACCAAATAAAGACATCTAATTGAATATTATATTATTATTTAATTTAATAACATTTATCAAAATTATATTTATTATACTACTTATTTGTCTCAAAATAAAAGTTATATTTGGTAAACCATTATTTATGTAAACTATATTTGATTTATAAATTATTTTTAAATTAATAACAATTATAAATAAATTTATTGATTTTGATTTTATGTATTTATTAAAACCACAATTCATTAATGACTCTTATGATATTTGATAATAAGAAATAAAATAAAATAAATAAAATAAAATAAATTGATTAATGCAGTGCAGCATATGAATAGAAAATATAGTGATATATTATGATATTACAAGTACAACACATCATATGAATAGACAATATAGTGATATATTATGATATTATCTACACAGTGAATGCATTTGTTTGTAGGATTTATCAGTTCAATATAGTAGTGTTTGAGAATGGAATACCTCAATGTTCTCAACGTAGTTTTAAGACAATAATCAAAACCAAATATTCCAAAAAAACAATCCTAATAAATCTTTGCTACGAAACCGTGATAGAAGAAATGAAACCGCAGATCGCAGATTGTGGACAAACCGCAATTTCTGATAATTATATGGCTTGTCACCTCAATAATCTGAAAATATAGCAAATCTAATTATAATAAAAACTCGTTTGTACTTCAGCCTACATTTTAGGCTTAGCGATGTCCAATTAAAATAATAAGAAATAAAAACAAAAAAAAATAAATTAGAAAAAACTATAATCCAATTATCCCATTCACCCCAATAAATGAAGAAAATGAAGAACTCGCTAGAGAAAATCGCCATCACCAATTTTGGGAGTTTCCCATCCTTCACCTTTCTTGCTTAGCCAATGGGTTATGACTTCATAGAGCTTCAAACCCTAAAACAAATAACAAAATCGATAGATTTAGAAAAAAAATTGTAAAACCATTCCAGAGCAACCAATAGATTAAAATTGAAAAAAAAAACAAAGGACTCATTAGTGGTGATTCACGCGAAGAGATGGAAGAGGGGACAAATTCAGTTTTGGAATTACAAAAAATTTGCAGCAACAAACAGATGGAATGACAAAAAAATACATCTTGAAAAACAGATATGAAGAAGAAGTGATACTGTTGCTTAAAAGGCTGCAATAACAAAACAAAATTCACTTGATTTTTTAAATCAAAATCAAAACCAAAAATAAAAATTGAACATCTTGTAAAACAGATAGGCAGAAGAATGAGAACCTGAAAAAAAATGGAGTGAAGAGTGGAAAAAGATGGAGTGAAGAGTGGATTTCCATTAGTTTAGTAGTAGATATATAACCTAAGAAATTTATAGAAATTTGGAAGGCCAAAAGTTATTGCATTTTTCGGTAGAGGAGGATTTTATGTTTTCAACTAAAAACCGTTGATCAAAATCATGGGAAAAGTATATGTATTGAACATTAACATTTAATAGCAACATTAACATTTAATAGCTAATAGGATTTTGTAATATATATTTTAAAAAATAAAAATAAAAATAAAATACCAACAAAAATTAAGAGGGTGACACATCACCCGTAATTAATGTCAAATCAATAATATTGAGTTATTATTTTGATAAAAATCTTTTTTACCCATGGAATAAGAAAAGTTTTAGTAGTTTTTTCAGAGGGCTTTTAGTGTAATTTCCAGGTACTTTTGTTTTTATATATTAATAATAGATAGATAGATTAATAATAAAAATAGATGGTTTGTAATAGATCTAGCGTTTCCAGTTAACATAGTAAATGGAAGAGCCATGCTATCTTTACACGGTGTAGTGTCGGTGTAAGTTTAGCATTCTTGTAAATGAAATTATGGAGATACATGAACTATTTGTATCGGTAATAATTGCTTGAGACTGTTTAATTGGCTGACATGACATTGTTATTTGTCAATGACATCAGTTTTTTTTCCAGCTGACCTATTCATTCTCCTACAAAAATATTTGGGTTAAATACGTTTTTAGTCCCTATAAATATGCGATCTTGTATTTTTAATCTTTATAAAATTTTCCTTCAATGAATTATCCTTCTTAAAATTTTTTGCATGCAATTTCAGTCTCTGCTATTTTCTAAAATTTTAAAAGCTGTTTAATAAGCCTTTAATTTTTAAATTTTTGAATAATTTTTTTAAATATGTTTAGAATACTGTAAAATATTTTATTTACCAAGTTTTAGAATTTTTTAAAACAAAAAGAATTAAATATGAATTTTTCATATTTCAAAAAATAATGATAAAAGTAATGAAAATCTCAACTTAGAAATTAAATTTTGAGTTTCTTATTTTTCCAGGAACTTTTTAAAACATTATAAACATGTATGCAAAATAATCATTCTAAAATACACATTGGTTTGATAGTAGGGACTGAAACTAGGTGCATAATAATTTTATAAGGACCATTCATTAAAGGGAAATTTTATAGGACTAAAAATGCAGGGTCGCATATTTATAGGGACTTATTTAACCCAAAATATTTTAACTCACTTTTTTTCAATAAACTTTAAATGTTATTTTAAGTGAGTTTTAATTTAGAAGTTAGTGAACAAATAAAGAGTTTTTGTAGTGGAAAGGCCAAGAGGTAAGTGGTCTTTTAATACTTTCTCCGGTCCCATAATGAGTGAGTGATCCATTTGAAATAAAATGATGTTTCAAAATGAATGATCAATTTCAATTTTCAATAAACTTTTTTCAATTATATCCACTAATTAATAAAAATTTCACTATTTTCAATACATGATAGGGGTAGTATAGTAAAAACAACATTATCTTTCTTAGTTTTATACACTTTTCTTAATCTATGTGAAATGGATGGTAAGATGAGTCAGTGATTATAACTTAGTGGCATTTTAATTCCTATAATAACAATATCTTGAATCTATATAAAGACATGATTGAATGTTCATTTCAATAGACACAGAGCAATATATGAAATAGTACTTCTGTCAACCATTTTTTTTATATCAAACCTCATGAACCTATTCCCTTCTATAATCTCTTTGCCATGCTAGATGCCTCCAATATATACTCTCTACGTTGAGAGCGGGTGTTAGACAGACTTGCTATATAACTTTGACTTTACCATTAGCATCTTCTTAGATTGGTCAGTTGGTTAGTTTTAGATAAAAAGGTAGTTTATTTTTTCTGTTATTCAGTTTTGTTTTTCTGTTAAAGTAGTTGAGTTATACATCCTTGTTAAATCTCAATTATGCTTTATATTTCTGGTTCGTGTTTTTAGTGCTTAGTGTGGAAAAGAAGAAGAAGAAGAAGAAAAAGAAAAGCATGGGGAGAAGAAAGATTGAGATCAAGAAGATTGAGAATTTGGTTAGCAGACAAGCAACCTTCTCCAAGAGACAAAAGGAGTTGTTCAAGAAAGCCAAAGAACTCTCTATTCTTTGTGATGCGGAAGTTGCTGTCATCATATTCTCTAACACTGACAACCTCTACGAGTTTTCAAGCACAAGGTAGGTTTTTGGCACCTTCTTATTTGTTTCTATTAGATGAAAAGAATTTGAAAGAACAATGTTGCTATTCATCATTTATTTTGAGAAATTTGTTTTCACATTTTGTTTTGCTACAAAATTTAAATATATTCATGAAGCATGGAAGAGACTCTTTCACGGTATGGTAGAAGAAGCACTGATTTGAATAGAGAAGTGCAACATCAGCCTAGTGATCAGTCTCAAGCACAAGTATGGTAGAAGCATTGATTTCAATATAGACACATTGATATATTAATGCAGTTTTTGCTCATTGATCATATATTAATTTAATCTTTGTTAATCTTTGCATAATTTAAAATAGGTTGTGAAGGTTGATACTATCATTTCGCAGAAGAAAAAGGCTAGGAGAGAAATTAAAGCTCCGCGTAAGCAAGTAAGAATCGAACTTTAGTCAAAATTATATGATCAGATCTATATGATGAAAATCTTTAATCTTTTGTACTTCAATTCAAACAGGTTGATGAGATAGATAATAAAAGAAAGTCAGAGTTGGCTGAGGAGATTCCAGATACTTCCTCGCAGTTAGGGTATGTTATGTATATTACTCATGTTTTCATTGAAATTATTCTATCAAAACTTAATGAACTTTAAGAGCTTAATTGGTATTGAATAAATCAGTCCAAGAATGTGTACTAAAACCATTGAAAACATTTGAATACTGTAAATTTTGTTGTTGTTATTATAGGTTGTCGTCGCCAGTTTATCGCAGATCATTGAGGATGAGAGCTTGCAATCAGTAGGGAAATGAAGTAGGTTCACAGTGACATATTTGGACTTGCCATTTGAAATTGAAAACCTTTGTTAACTTTTTATTTGATTGGTTTCAGTGTCACTCAGAGTTTAGGTTATAAAACTAGTTTAGCGTTTATTAGATGAAAGCATTGTATCTGTGGATTCACCATGTTGAAAAATGTTGGTCATTTAGTTTATCCAAGCATTTTCCAAGTATTAGGGTATGCCTAATATGATGATGATGATTCAAAAGTATAAATTTGGAATGTGATACATGTGATGATGATTCAAGTTCGCTTAGCACATATCAGTGACTAAACGAGAAATCTCTACTTAGTTACTCTTTTTACACAAAAATTATATTTTAAGTGAATATAAAATTTTGGAGTAAGGTGAGAATATAAGAGAAAGTGCTTTGCAAAATTTTTATATAGTTTTAAATGAAAGCAAGACCTCATTTTATAGTAAATGATTTAGACTAAAAAGGAAACTTTGGAAGGCTTGGATCAAGTTCATAATTGATTAGGAAAATATGAAAATAATTGCTAGATCAAAAATAATGTAGGTTATTAGGTCTCCATAATAGATTATCGGACAAATTTCGCCTCCTAATTTATTACACAAGTATCATGATCGATTAAAGGTTGGGTTTTTCTACATGATCAATTATAAGGACTTCCTAATCGATTATAGTTCGATTTAAAATGATTTGGCCCAATCCAAAGTGATTTTCAAAAAAGGTTTTGAAAATAGATGACTTAAAAAAAAAAATTTTTGAGAATGTGTATGACTTTAGTACTTTGAGAGTAACATACTCAAATTTCAATTATTTATCCTAGAAAGATAAGACAGATGAGCACAAGATCAGATGATGAGATTTTATCAGAAAAGTTAGTTTCTTGATGTTGTTCTTTATCATTTGATTTTGTTAAGCCAATCATCATACATTTCTTTCTTTTGATTTAATTCAAGTTTTCTTCTTGATTTGATAATGTTTAAGCTATCTTGTTTTGATCCCTTTGTCGTCATAAAAACATATTAATTTTGTTAACCACCTAAAACCTTGACCCACAGTGTAAAAAATGCGGAAATCGCAGACATGTCTCGTAGGTCGGACCCGTTTTACCACCTCTATATAGGGGTGGACCTTCAAGGTTAACACTGAAACTCTCAAGATAGTAAAAAAAATCATGAGTAATGTGAGTTATGGTTCAGAGAATATCCTAGGTTTCACTACCATGAAAAAGTGATACCATAACATTTGGAGAAGGATTACCAAAATGACTCACCAACTATTGTGAGGTAAGGTGTGATTGTATACGTGATGCTTTTCACCACGATTGTGCGACATTTGTGATAAACTATGTAGCACGCTATCTATCACAACGTATACTTAAACAACTGTTTTCATAAATATAGGGTCATAGGTTTAATCCCCAACTACAACCAACATTAAAGCGCTTAAAAAAATTACATTTCACCACGGTTATTTGTTCAAACCATTGTGGTATATGTAAAAGTTTATTATAAAATATGAGATTGTTTATTTTTCACTGTCCCTCATTAACCATATATAACAATTCAAATAGATTTTTAACATAATAATCATGAAAAATTAAATTATTCTTGAAAAACAACTTAAACGATCCAATGTTTTTCGAATTGCTTGCATATTGTAATTCATGATTTCATCATTAACCCATGGAATTTGATTAAATTCCAAACTCTTGAAAGTAATGATGATGAATGAATGTCTTCTAAGTATTTCACACAAAATTTGATTTTCTATTTTTTCTAGTTTATTTTGCAAACATCAAGCTTTGTGTGAAAGACTCAGACTAGCATCCATTTATCAATATTAATTTGAAAAAATACTTATCTAAAACAAATTGTTAATTTTGGTTTATATAATAATTATGCATATTTAGTTACATTCTAAATTCAATTCGATCATTTCTAAATTAATATTCTTCTGTTTAAATTCATTGTAGTCAAATTACACCAGTAGATTTTGTTTAATTTGCAACAAAATATAGTGATAGATAATAGTAATAATAAGTTTATAAAATTTGTGGTTCTATTAAGTTAAGAAAATAAAAGATTACCTAGATATAAATTCTTTGGAGATCTAAAGTCTCATGCAGATTAAAATCGCATGACTCTCATAAATCGTCAAACGCTAATCCCAACTTCTCTCTAAAACCACCTCTCTCTCTCTCTCTCTCTCTCTCTCTCTCTCTCTCTCTCTCTCTCTCTCTCTCTCTCTCTCTCTCTCTCTCTCTCTCTCTCTCTCTCAAAGTAGAAAATGTCAGACACGTTTTGCAACAATTGCAAGCGAGAAATGGAGGTAATTTTTAATCGCTCTCCTGAAGACACAATGTGCTTAAAGTGCAGTCTTGTACACGAATCCCACTCCATTGACGAAACCTCCGAGTGGCGTACCTTCACTAACGAGTCCAACTACAACGACCCGTCCGTGTTGAAGGAAGGGTGTTTGACTTCCTCTCTGGTTCAACACCCGAGAGCCCTATAAATACTTCAGCCTTAGAGTTGAGAAGGATCAAATCTAACTTACACACATACAAAGCTTCTCATCTGAGGCATGCTTGCTCTTAACCTCATAACAAATTTTAAATTTTTTGACAACCCTTAATCACTAGGAGTTGTCACACATTTGTACTTTTAGCAAATACATGTTGTAATGGATGAAATCCATAAAAACGGTGAGGTGCCTTCTACAGTTACCATCGTTACTTCGGGAGGTCTCAATACTCGGACTCCTTAAAATTTGCTAGATGAAGGAATGATTAACTCTAGAGGCTCTAGTTATTGCGAGCTTTCAGATGACACCTTTTCTAATATCATGCTCTCCTGCAGGGTCATCTCAATCAATTTAGAGGTCAATGTTCCAATTTAAAATATTGGCCCCTAATAAACAAAAATTTAAAAAAGAAAAATTCTTATTTAAATGGTAAATAACATAAAAAAAATTATAGAAAAAAACATCTATAAATATTTTAACACCGCTTCTCAAAACTTAAGCAACATATTCTTGCAGCTGATATTGCACACATTTAGGGCTCATTTGAAAGAGTTTTCGTTTTTAATTTTTAAAATTAGTTTAAGAAACTGTTTTATAAAAGTTGTTTTTAAGAAGAAAATGAAAAAAAAAAACACGTTTGGTGATGGTGTTTTTGAAAACTATTTTAGAGATGAAAAATCAAAAAACTTGTTTGATAAGTATGTTTTTAAAATATGTTTTATAATTAAGCCTTGATTTTTTAATTTGATTATGATTACATACATTTTTAATAAATTATTGATTATGTTAAAGAAAAAAGATAAAAATAATTTAGCAAATTTTTTTTACTACATAATACAATTTGATTTTTAATATATTATTGCATTAATTTTTTTGAATAATAATACTATATTACTTTTTTCAAAAAAGAGAATATTATTGCATTATTATTTGAAAATCAGAAATCTTTTTATAATTAAAAAAAAAAATAAACTATGAAGCCTTGTCATTTTTTACTTTTTACTTCCAAAACCAATTGGAATTTGAGAATAAAGCATGCACCCAGTTTCTTTTAAAATTGGAGTAATAATATGTATCTTACTCTTTTCAAAGGGAGGAATATTACGATTATGCAATTAATGAAAGAGAAAAAAGTTCCTACACTATTTTACACTGTCAACTAATCACAATCTTGTATCATAATAAATTACACTTTAATTTTTTTTTTTTTAATGACAAGACACTTTATTAATTTTCTATTTATTAATTTTCTATTAGATGACAGATCACAATCTTGTATCATAATAAATTACACTTTAATTTTTTTTTTTTTTAATGACAAGACACTTTATTAATTTTCTATTAGATGACAGGACACTGTCAAGTACATATAAATTAAACTCTTAATGAAAAGTATTTTTCCGTGTCTTTTACAAAAACTAAAATTGAAAAATTGAACCAATCGTTAGTTGGTCCAGTGGTGATTGGCGCTGGACTTGGTAGGGAGAACCACGGTTCAATCCCCCGCAACTGCGATCGGGAGGGGGATGGAACCACTTGATGCCAGAACTCGCCCCCGAACCGGACTAAACCGGTGCTATAAAGAAAAAAAAACAATTAAACTACAAACTGTTTTCGAATACAGATTTATAAAATTTTATAATCAAACAAGTTTTTAGTTTTTTAACTTTTAAAAACTAAAAAACAGTTTTTGAAAAGTAATTTAAAACTTTTTATGATTGTAGATTTTTTTTTCAATACCATTGTAACCAAAAAAACACATTTCAACGAAAATTGTATTCATACTTTTGTATTTTTTTTATATAAAGTTTTTTTTAATATTTGATCATAAAATTAATATTACCTAATATTTAATGTTACCTAAAATAGATCAGTTGATATAAAAAATATTTTATATTTCATCTTTAAATTAATAATACCTAAACTTTATGTCTAAAAAATAAAATAAAATTGTAACGTATACAAATAGAATAAGAATTGTTAACTTTTAACCAAATAATTTCAAAATTTTCATCATAAAAAACCAATATAAAAAAAATACCTGACTTATGGAAAATTATATAAATAAATAATTAATTAAATTTTTATTTATTTTATTATAAAGAATTAATTTTAAAATAATATTAATATTACTAAAGTTTAAATATTATTACCAGACCTAACTAAGCAATATATTTTTATATATAAAAAACAACATATCAATTCACATATAAGAATTTTTATACTTTATGTAAAGTTAATGTTATCTAAATTTATATTTTAAAAAATAAAATGAAAAAAGTTACTAGGACGATAGAAGTAGAATTGTTAACTTTTTAGGTAGTCAATTTCAAAAACTCATGATATAAAACAACCACAAAAAAGTACTTGGTTTATATAAAATTACAAAATAAATAATTAGTTTATTTTACTATCTAATTAATCATAATGAAATATTTTTAAAATAATAATAATATTACTAAAGTTTATAAATTATCATAAAATAAAATAATATATTTTTCTATATAAAAAAACAATAGATCAATTCATATATACTAATATTTTATATTTTTTTTCCTAAAATTTATATTATCTAAATTTATATGCAATACAGAAAATTAAATTGAAAAGTTACAGGAGGCGATGCGGGTAGAATTTCAATTGTGACCCAAAGTATAACATGTTGGAGATGGATTTGGTGACTTTACTATTTGGTAATTTTGGTGACTTTAGTGTAATTGAAAGGTGAATTATTAAAATATATTATTTTGATGAGAGATGATGTTTGGTTTAGAGAGGGATAGAGACAAAGTCACCAAATGTCAAAGTCACCCAAACCTTGTTTGTTGCTGCTACGTTGAATGCTATATTTCTCAACAAATATTATATATAATAATTTAAATTTATAATTTGAAAAAGCCTAAACCTAAATATTAGAGGTCCCTCTTTTTTAGAGGCTCGGTGCAACAGACCAGGTTGCATAGGTTCAAAATCGACTCTACTCGCTTGAGACGTGTAAGATTTCATTAGACTTGAGTATTTCTAACTTTTTTGTTTCAAGGATACACATCTATGTAGAAAAAGGGTCTTCAGTTAGAGCATCTTTTTTACTTGTGACACTACTAACGGGGAATCTGTTTGCAACTAATGTTTTATGTCCCCAACTTGGCGCCTAACATGAGTTTGACGATGAAAACTTCATACTCTTCCTGGTTATTGGTAGGGGTGGCAAACGGGCATGCCCGCCCCGTTTAAGTCCGCCCTGCAAAAGCCCGCAAATAAACGGGGCGAGGCGGACATAGTTAAGGCTGCGGGCCTAAAACTTAGGCTCACTTTGCAAAAAAGTGAGGGTGGAGCGGGGAAAGCTCGCAGACACTGCACCTTTTAAGTCCAAAAACACAAAAATTATGTAAATGACCTTGCCTGCAAAAGTCCGCGAAGAAAATGGGGCGGGGTGTGTAACACCCCAAAATTTAGAAATTAATTGTTTATTTGATTATTTGTGAGGTATTGATGAATTTGTATGATTTGTGTGAAGTATGATGTGTGATGTATGTGGGGTGGTAGTTGAATTAGGATGAGTTAGATTGACCTTGAATTAAATAATTAAATTACATTATTTAGATTAATATTAATAATATAATGACGAAATAAATAATTAAGAGAATTGAGTGAGGACATAATAGGAAGATCATAGAAAGGGTCCTAAGGTTAACTAAGTAAAAGGAGAAGAAAGAGAAAGAAATATTCATTTTGTACTATCGTGGAGTTTTGGGAGAAAAGGGAGAAGTGGCTAGAGCACATAGAGAAGAAAAGAGGAATTCATCCCGTAGAGCTTGAAAGAGATCAAATTTCTAGGAGATTTGAGATAAGGGGGTTATCATGGTTATCATGGTTAGGTAATCATGGGTTTTGTGTTTGAGGTTTGTGATTGTTGATGATAATATGATAAATATGGTGAATTTGATGTTATGAACATGATTATATTGATATATGTTAATAGCAATGATAATTTGAGGTTTGGTTTTGCAATATTTCATGAAGTTTGAGTTTTTGAAATTGGGATAAAGTGTTTTTCGAACTGCTACTTTTCAGAATTCGTAAAACTGTTTTTCACAAGGTGCAATCGATTGCAGTGCAGGAGCAATCAATTGCACTGTCAAATTTTGGTGAATATTTGCTTTTATTTCAGTAAGCAATCGATTGTCGTGAGGGTGCAATTGATTACACAATGTGAAAATTGTGAAATTTGGCCTCTAGTACAGGGTGCAATCAATTACTATTTGACAACATTTTTCGTAAACTTTAAAATCATAACTTTTGACTCGGGTGTCTATTTGACGCGCCGTTTGAACCTACAAAAAGCTAAAAACTGAAGGATAGAAAAACACTTAGAAAGGGGGGGTTTGAATAAGTGTAGTCTAAAAACTTGAACGATAAAAACAATATGCACAGTTATTTTTATCCTGGTTCGTTGTTAACTAAACTACTCCAGTCCACCCCCACGGAGTGATTTACCTCACCTGAGGATTTAATCCACTAATCGCAACAGATTACAATGGTTTTCCACTTAGTCCGCGACTAAGTCTTCTAGAGTATCCTGATCACCACCTGATCACTCCAGCAACAAATGCTTAGACACAAGCTAAGACTTTCTTAGAGTATCCTGACCACCACGTGATCACTCTAATTACAACTGCTTAGACACAAGCTAAGACTTCCTAGAGTATCCTGATCAACACTAGATCACTCTAGTTACTTACAAATTAATGTAATCAATTCTAAGAGTATTACAATGCTTCTGAAAAGCTATAATCACAACAGTGATATTTCTCTTAACGTTTAAGCTTAATCTCACTAATATATTACAACAGCAATGTAGTGAGCTTTGATGAAGATGAAGTTTCTGAGCTTTGAATTTGAACAGCGTTTCAGCAAGTCTTTCAGAATAATTTCGTTCAGAATAGGTTCAGAGTTGTTAACCTTGCTTCTCATCAGAACTTCATATTTATAGGCGTTTGAGAAGATGACCGTTGGGAGCATTTAATGCTTTGCGTGTTCCGTACAGCTTTGCATTTAATGTTTCACGCTTTTGTCAACTACCTCGAGCCTTGTTCACGCTGTGTCTACTGACGTTGCCTTTAATAGCTTCCAACGTTCCTTTTGTCAGTCAGCGTAGCCTGCCACTTGTACTTTCTTCTGATCTGATGTTTGTGAATATAATATTTGAATATCATCAGAGTCAAACAGCTTGGTGCATAGCATCTTCTTGTCTTCTGACCTTGAAGTGCTTCTGAGCGCGATACCATGAGAACTTCAGTGCTTCTGCTTCTGATCTCAAGTTCTTCTGATGCTTCCATAGACCCATGTTCTGATTCTTCCTTGACCATCTTCTGATGTCTTGCCAGACCATGTTCTGATGTTGCATGCTGAACCTTCTGAGACAAAGCTTCTGAGCGCTGATTTGTGCATACTCTTTATATATTTCCTGAAAGGGAAATTGCAATGTATTAGAGTACCACATTATCTCACACAAAATTCATATCCTTGTTATCATCAAAACTAAGAATATTGATCAGAACAAATCTTGTTCTAACAATCTCCCCCTTTTTGATGATGACAAAAACATATATAAATTATATGAATTTGCGATCAGAAAGAGCAGACGGCTAAAGACAAATTACACAGCTATAGCATAAGCATGTGAATATGTCTCCCCCTGAGATTAACAATCTCCCCCTGAGATGAATAATCTCCTCCTGAAATAAATACTCGAAGAATTTTAATAATAAAAGACTTCCCTGATTATTTCGGTAGAGACGATCACATAAGCTTCTGTCTTCAGATAATTCATAGCTTCTGACTTCTGCTTCCATTGGACAGCTTCAGAACTTGAATTTCTTTAGATCCCTAGAACACTCACAGCTTCTGATTCCTGCTTCCATTTAGGACAGCTTCAGAACTTGAATTTCTTTGATCTTCAGAACATTCACAGCTTCTGATTCATGCTTCCATTTAGGACAGCTTCAGAACTTGAATTTCTTTGATCTTCAGAACATTCACAGCTTCTGATTCATGCTTCCATTTAGGACAGCTTCAGAACTTGAGTTTTCTGGATCTTTAGAACATTCACAGCTTCTGATTTCTGCTTCCCTCGGATAGCTTCAGAGCTTTGAATTTCTTCTTACATCACTTCATGCTAGATTGTATCAGAACATTGTTGAATGTACCAGAGCATCATCAGAGCATCTCTACATCCTGAAATGTTACAGAACAAAACTAAACGACAAAAGTCAGCATGAATGAGTTAGAACATAAAATGTGTATCAGAACACAAAATATGTATCAGAGCCATATAAGCCATATAGAATATATCAGATCCAATAGACAATGTATCAGAGCAAATAGACAATGATTTGGATCATATTCTATTATCAGAATTTCTGATCATTCTTCCTTCTTGCTTCTGATTCTGAAGCTTCCTAGCACTCAGCTTGCTTCAAGAATCCAAGAGCTTGATTCATTTTGTTGCTTCTTATGTTGATCTTGAATCTTCGATTCCTGCAACAACACAACTTAAAAAACATAGAACTTTGCAAGTTCTGTTAGTAAAGCAACTGATTAAATCAAATCATTTATCACATATTTCTCCCCCTTTTTGTCATATCATCAAAAACATAAAAGATTCAGATAAAAACAAAAAGAAACACACGGAAGAAAAAGATGATTTTCATTTAAGTTCAAACAGACAAGTACAGAAGTACATGAAGAGAAGGAAGACAAGATGCACAAAAATAGATGCAGCAAAAGCAAAAAAGCAAGAAACAACATAGACTCAATCTAAGACGCCCCTAGCCTTGACAAGATCTTAGCCAGCATCTCTTGAACCACATTGTTGTATCCATCTTGCCTCTCCATGAAAGCTCTAAACTCAGCATTGACTGAGCTTTGCTCATCCTGTTTCTTCTGAATATCTTCCAGAGTCCTTGCAAGACGAGAAGATTCATCAGAAGAAGCTTCACCGCTTCTAACCACAGGAATAGCATTGTGATCTGTAGCTTCCATAGATAGATCATTTGCAGGGATTTCCTCAACAGGAACTGATTCAGCAACATGATCTTCTACATCTGCTTCTTGCATAGAAGCATCTCCATAATCTGCAGCAGGAATTTCCGAATCTCCATTCTCAAGTGACTGAAGAATGGCAGCAAGATTCCTGGGGGCAGAAGGACCTTCAACTTCTGGTGGGTCAACAACTTCTGGAATGACCAAGCTTGGGTCTTTCTTAGAAGGGTTTTCCCTCAGAAAGTCAAAGAGGGTCTTGAAATCCCCAAGTAGAACAGGATATTGAGGTATTCAGACCACAATCTCCCTGCAAGGGTTGGCTTCCAATGCAGCAGCCAATCTTGCTACTTCCAATTCATCCACAAAGGGCTTTTCTTCTAAGGTATGTCTTCCTCTGAGACGGGCAAACCAGACGTCTTCATAGCTTCTCAGAATTCCACGAGGCCGTGGAGCAGCTTCTACACAGGCTTCCTGAAGTTCTATAAATAGAGCATCTGATTCTCTGCGTAAGATCCTCCAGAACTTCCTCATAGCGACGTCATTCAGGCCAGAACTTTCAGCAATTCTGAGGGTGTCAAAGATACTTCTAAGATTCCTCTTTACTTTTTCAAAAATTACACCAATAGGGTAGACAAGGTGGGATTTTATTTTGGTTTTTGAAAAGGCAGGATTGGGGATGAAATAAGGTTGAGGTTCTCTATCCAATCTATAAGAAGATTCTGCTTCAGTATCAGAATCTAACACTACCACTTCAGCTTCAGGACGAGGCTTGGGAGTGTAGTTGCAATCACGGAGTAGCTGTTCAAGTGATGCAGAGGTTGGAAGATTAGAACCGCTATGGTTGTTTTGAGAGGTAGAAGGAATGGGTTCAAAGTTGGCATGGGGAGGAGGTTGAGAGATGAAGATATTTGTGTGTGGTGGAAAGAGAGTTTGAATTGGTGGTATATCTAGAACATGATCAACAGCAGCTTGGTCAGAAACAAAGTTAGTTGAGAGTGAAGGAGAAGGGATGGAGGCATCTGGAATTGGTGAAAGAGGAGGAGAATTTGGTTTGGTTGTGGGAGAAGATGGAGATGTAAGAACACGGACAGATACAGGTGATTCTGATGTGGCTTTTTCTAGTTCAAGGGTAGGGGCAACCGCTATTGGTGTAACTTCTGAAAAATCAGCAGGAGCAGAATCAGGTTCAGAAATGCATATACCTTTGGATGCTCTCTGAAAAGCTTCGACCACAGCCTCAGTCCTCTTTTGTTTCTTATTCTTAGGCTCTTCAACAATCTTTGCTTTGCCTTTAGATATCTCTTTCCTTCTGACATTTGCTAGACTTTCTTGTTGATTCACAGCCTCTTGAGCAGCATTTTCTTCATCTGACTCTTGAAGAATCAACTTCCTTTTTCTGGTTTTCTTCTTCTCAACAACTTCAACAATCTCAGCATTGTTATTTGACTTCTTCTTCTTTTTCTCAGCTTCCTTCTTATTCTTCTCAAAGTCAACAGAAACAGCCTTAACAACCTTTGCAATGACCTCTTCAGAAAGATGATCAAACTTTCTTTTAGTCCTTTCCTCCTTCTTGTGATTTACTATGATTGGAGCACCCTTCTCTTGATCTTTGAGACTTTTATTTTCTTCTTGAGACTTCAGATACCTAGTTCTGACTTCAGGTACCTCACTGTTGAAGAAAGTTTCAAATTCAGCTAGAACTGGTGCTCTTCTGATTCTTGTTCCCGCAAGAGGTTGGGGAGTCTTACTGATAGCCTTAATCACTTTCATCTTCTTTAAGGTGAAGGCATTCAGACAGGCCCCAGTTGTGACAGCAAGGTTCTTGATAGTGCCTTCAGTTTCCAGTTGCTCAACAATCTTGGAATGAACCAGAAGATTGGTGATAATTCTGCCAAACGGAATGGTGGTACAATTTTTCTCTCTGAAGGCATTTCTGGACTCCTTCACAGCCTTCCACATATGGTTGAAGATAATGTAGATAGCATCAACCTTCTTCTTAGTGGCAATGCAGTACAGAATGTATTTTTGCTCATTGTTGATGAAGTCAGAAGCATGTGTCCCTTTCCTGTGATAGAAACACCCAAGAAGAATCTTGGTCCAGATTTTGTAGAGATCTCTCAAGTCCTTGACATTCTTCGTTTCATTTATGTCTGGGTAGAGAGTAGATAAAACATCTTCCCAATTTACCCTTTTATCGATTTCAAAAGCTCCCTCAGCGTTTCTCAGATCAAACATCATCCTTAGGATGTTCTCAGTCACTACCACAAACTTTCCATGGACGAAGGACAAGATTGATTTAGGGGCGACAACTGCATGTACCCAGAATTCCTTGACAAGATCTGGGTAGACTGGTCCACAGAACTCAGCAAACAACGAAGTCCATCCTTGAAAAATTATATCTTCTTTGAGATGAAATTCGTTTTCTTCAATGTTATCAAAATCAACCATGAGTTCACATAGAACTTCTAATTTATCCTTAGGAATGGAGCACGCAACAACTGGAGTGAGTTCCTGATTAACTTCATCTTGAATATGGAGAAGAGTAGATGAACCAACATTTTGAGATGAAGAAGCAGCCATTGAAACAGAATGAACAGCTAGGAAAAACAAAATTCTGGGTTTTCGGTTAGGGTTTTAGAAGCGACTAAGAAGATTTCAAAAGAAAGTATGCAAGAAGAAAGAGAGACTCGGAGCGAAAAAGATATATGAGATGATTTGAAAAGAATATATAGAGACGGATTTAAAAAAATGCAATAAGATTAGAAAATGAACAGTTACAGAATCAAGAGAAATCAATTTTCATTTATTGATAAGTGACGTTAGGTGAGAGAACGTGGTAAATGAAATGATTTAACACAGTTACCTAGGTCGGCGTCTTTTCAACTGCACGCCTTGTACTAACCGTACAGACACGTGTTCACCATCAGATAATGGATGACAGCTGTAAAAAAAGAATAGACTTTACGCCTTTTGATTCTGATCACTGCTTCTGATTGTCATTCTTTAGAAATGATCTTGTTTTGATAGGATCATCTTTCTTCCCAAGGATCACATCTTCTGAATGAGTTGAGGCAAGTCTAGGTGATCTTCTGACTGTTGGTTCTTCAGAAATCCTGAGATTCTCTAAAGATGCAGCAACTTGATCTTCTGATCCATTGCTTCTGAGACTGCCAGCTTCTTCAGCTTTGCTTCTTGGTTCTTCAACTTCTGAGATATCAATATCAAAATCTGCAAAATTCTCAAACTGCTTTGGTTTTTCAAGACCAAGCTTATCATCAAACCTGATATTGATTGATTCTTCTACAATCAATGTTTCAGTATTGTATACTCTGTAGCCTTTAGAGCATTCAGAATATCCAAGAAGGAAACACTTTTGAGCTTTAGAATCAAACTTACCAAGATGATCTTTAGTATTCAGAATAAAACATACACATCCAAAAGGATGGAAATATGAAATGTTGGGCTTTCTGTTCTTCCACAATTCATAAGGAGTCTTATTTAGAATAGGTCTGATAGAGATTCTATTCTGAATATAACATGCATTGTTTATTGCTTCTACCCAGAAATGCTTAGCCATATTGGTTTCATTGATCATGGTTCTGGCCATTTCTTGTAGAGTCCTATTCTTTCGCTCTACAACTCCATTTTGCTGTGGAGTTCTGGGGCAAGAGAAATCATGGGCAATACCATTTTCTTTGAAGAACTCCTCAAAGAATCTGTTCTCAAATTCGCCACCATGATCACTTCTGACCTTTATGATTTTACACTCTTTCTCAGATTGAATCTGAGTGCAGAATTCAAAGAACACTGAATGTGACTCATCCTTGTGTTTCAAGAACTTTACCCACGTCCAGCGGCTATAATCATCAACGATGACTAATCCATATTTCTTCCCTCTGACAGATGCTGTTTTGACTGGGCCAAACAGATCAATGTGCAAGAGTTCTAACGACCTTGAGGTAGAAACAACATTCTTAGACTTGAATGCAGATCTGGAGAACTTGCCCTTCTGACATGCTTCACAAAGAGCATCTGATTTGAATTTCAGATTTGGGAGTCCTCTGACCAGATTTAGTTTGTTAATCTGAGAAATCTTTCTCAAACTAGCATGTCCTAATCTTCTGTGCCAGACCCATTGCTCTTCAGAAACAGACATAAGACAAGTCACCTTCTGATTCTTAAGATCCTGAAGATTTGTCTTATAAATGTTGTTCTTTCTCTTGCCTGTAAATAGGATTGAGCCATCCTTCTGACTTACAGCCTTGCAAGACTTTTGCGTTAAGTTATGCGTTAATCCTTCAACAAGAAGTACATTAGTTATGGAAGGAGAGTTACCAAGACTTATGGTTCCAGAGCCAATGATTTTGCCCTTCTGATCTCCTCCAAACTTGACTTCTCCACCTGGTTTAAGCACCAGGTCTTGGAATGTAGACCTTCTTCCCGTCATGTGTCGCGAGCAGCCAGAGTCCAGGTACCATGACATTTTGCTTTCTGTCCTCTTTGCCGCCAAGGATATCTGCAACAGAAATTATCTTCTCCTTAGGTACCCACAGTTTCTTGGGTCCTTTCTTGTTAGTTCTCCTCAAGTTCTGATTGAACTTGGGTTTAGCAAAATATTTAACAGGAGGAACAGCATGATATTCTTTAGGTTTGTTAGCATGATATTTCTTAGGATGTGTCACATGCTTCTTGGTGTGTGTTATGTGAAAACTTTGTGCATGTGATGTGTGCTTAATATCATGTGCATGGCCATATTTGAACTGATCATACAATGGCTTGTATGTGATCTTCAGATCATCAATAGGTTTAAATTTATGTGAGGTATCACCCTCATAGCCAAAACCAAACCTTCTGTTTCCAGAAACACCATATATCATAGAAGCAAGATGACTTCTGCCAATACTTCTAGATAAGAACTTTCTGAAGCTCGAGTCATATTCTTTCAGAATATGATTCATGCTAGGAATGGATTTTTCTGTTTCAGAAGGAGATCCACTATCTTTGGATAGATTTAAAACTTTTTCCTTCAGTTCAGAATTTTCCAATTCCAGCTTCTTAGTTTCAAATTCAAACTGCTTTTTCAGTTTTTTGTATTTGATACTAAGATGAGCCTTGAGTTCCAGAAGTTCTGTTAAACTGGAAACTAACTCTTCTCTAGATAGTTCAGAAAATACCTCTTCAGAATCTGATTCTGATGTAGATTCTGATCCATCATCTTCTGTAGCCATCAGCGCAAAGTTGGCTTGCTCTCCTTCAGAGTCTGATTCTGATTCTGATTCAGAATCATCCCATGTTGCCATAAGACCTTTCTTCTTATGAAACTTCTTCTTGGGATTCTCCTTCTGAAGTTTTGGACACTCGTTCTTGTAATGTCCAGGCTCATTGCACTCATAGCAGACAGCTTTCTTCTTGTCAGATCTTCTGTCACCAGAAGATTCTCCATGTTCAAATCTCTTTGAACTTCTGAAGCCTCTGAACTTCCTTTGCTTGCTCTTCCAGAGTTGGTTTACCCTTCTGGAGATCATGGACAGTTCATCTTCTTCTTCAGATTCTGATTCTTCAGGATCTTCTTCTCTAGCCTGAAAAGCGTTAGTGCATTTTTTAACATTAGATTTTAAAGCAATAGACTTACCTTTCTTCTGAGGTTCATTAACGTCCAACTCTATTTCATGGCTTCTCAAGGCACTGATAAGCTCTTCCAAAGAAACTTCATTCAGATTCTTGGCAATCTTGAATACTGTTACCATTGGACCCCATCTTCTGGGTAAGCTTCTGATAATCTTCTTTACATGATCAGCCTTGGTGTAGCCTTTATCCAGAACTCTCAATCCAGCAGTTAGAGTTTGAAATCTTGAGAACATCTTCTCAATATCTTCATCATCCTCCATCTTGAAGGCTTCATATTTCTGGATTAGAGCAAGAGCTTTAGTCTCCTTGACTTGAGCATTTCCCTCATGGGTCATCTTCAAGGACTCATATATGTCATGGGCCGTTTCCCTGTTAGATATCTTCTCATACTCAGCATGAGAGATAGCATTCAGCAAAACAGTCCTGCATTTGTGATGATTCTTGAAATCTTTCTTTTGATCATCATTCATTTCGCTTCTCGTGTGCCTTACACCAGTAGCTTTAACAGGATGTTTGTAACCATCCAACAGAAGATCCCATAGATCAGCATCTAGACCAAGAAAGTAACTTTCCAGTTTATCTTTCCAGTATTCAAAGTTTTCACCATCAAATACTGGTGGTCTAGTATAACCATTGTTACCATTGTATTGCTCAGCAGAGCCAGATGTAGATGCAGCTGGATTTGTTGGAACTTCACCAGCCATCTTTTACTGAAGCGTTTTTCTCTTCCTGAATCTTTTCTAAACACGGTTAAGTGCTTGCACCTTAGAACCAGGCTCTGATACCAATTGAAGGATAGAAAAACACTTAGAAAGGGGAGGGTTTGAATAAGTGTAGTCTAAAAACTTGAACGATAAAAACAATATGCACAGTTATTTTTATCCTGGTTCGCTGTTAACTAAACTACTCCAGTCCACCCCCACGGAGTGATTTACCTCACCTGAGGATTTAATCCACTAATCGCAACAGATTACAATGGTTTTCCACTTAGTCCGCGACTAAGTCTTCTAGAGTATCCTGATCACAACCTGATCACTCCAGGAACAAATGCTTAGACACAAGCTAAGACTTTCTTAGAGTATCCTGACCACCACGTGATCACTCTAATTACAACTGCTTAGACACAAGCTAAGACTTCCTAGAGTATCCTGATCAACACTTGATCACTCTAGTTACTTACAAATTAATGTAATCAATTCTAAGAGTATTACAATGCTTCTGAAAAGCTATAATCACAACAGTGATATTTCTCTTAACGTTTAAGCTTAATCTCACTAATATATTACAACAGCAATGTAGTGAGCTTTGATGAAGATGAAGTTTCTGAGCTTTGAATTTAAACAGCGTTTCAGCAAGTCTTTCAGAATAATTTCGTTCAGAATAGGTTCAGAGTTGTTAACCTTGCTTCTCATCAGAACTTCATATTTATAGGCTTTTGAGAAGATGACCGTTGGGAGCATTTAATGCTTTGCGTGTTCCGTACAGCTTTGCATTTAATGTTTCACGCTTTTGTCAACTACCTCGAGCCTTGTTCACGCTGTGTCTACTGACGTTGCCTTTAATAGCTTCCAACGTTCCTTTTGTCAGTCAGCGTAGCCTGCCACTTGTACTTTCTTCTGATCTGATGTTTGTGAATATAATATTTGAATATCATCAGAGTCAAGCAGCTTGGTGCATAGCATCTTCTTGTCTTCTGACCTTGAAGTGCTTCTGAGCGTGATACCATGAGAACTTCAGTGCTTCTGCTTCTGATCTCAAGTTCTTCTGATGCTTCCATAGACCCATGTTCTGATTCTGCCTTGACCATCTTCTGATGTCTTGCCAGACCATGTTCTGATGTTGCATGCTGAACCTTCTGAGACAAAGCTTCTGAGCGCTGATTTGTGCATACTCTTTATATATTTCCTGAAAGGGAAATTGCAATGTATTAGAGTACCACATTATCTCACACAAAATTCATATCCTTGTTATCATCAAAACTAAGAATATTGATCAGAACAAATCTTGTTCTAACAAAAACATTTTCTATAATATAAAAATAATTTTGAACACAGTAAATGATTATTTTATAGAGGCTTATGTCTTTTGTATGGAATTAGTCTTGTACGTTCATATTGCATTGTGTTATGAAGTGTTTGACGTTACTATAATGATATTATGTAGTATTATGATGTGTTTGATGTTGTACGAAGTGTTTGATGTTGTTACGATATAATATGAGTTACTGTGAAGTATGTAATGATGTTATGACGAGTATATGAATGATGATTCTTTTGACTAGTTGTGGTCTTGTTTTCTTGTGTTGTTGCACATCATACATTCATAGCATATGTTGATTGGACTTCTGTCCAGTGATATTTATATGACGTTGGTCCAATGATGGCTTAATCCCATAGTGTGGATTGAGTGTATTTTGTGAAGTAATCTGGTTTCAAGCGGGAATCGATCTTATTGGTGGAGATCTTTGGAGAAAGATGACTAAGTCATCAGTAAAGTTTTGCTACCACATGCATGAGTTTATGTTGATACATTTCATTCTAAGTGACATTGCGTAGATGATATAAGGGAACAGATTGATGAAGTTGTGATTTCAAGTGATGTTTGTGTTTGCGTTGTGAATTGAATGCTATTTTAAATTGAGGTGAATAATTTAATAATATAATGATGAGGTAATTGAGTTGATATTAGTATGATATGTGATATGTGATGTTGTGTGAATCACATGAAATA
This sequence comes from Vicia villosa, assembly GCF_029867415.1. Lineage (NCBI taxonomy): Eukaryota > Viridiplantae > Streptophyta > Magnoliopsida > Fabales > Fabaceae > Vicia > Vicia villosa. The sequence goes on from NC_081183.1 coordinate 155,104,429, forward strand.
GTGTTGTACCTATTATACTTATTCCTTGCATCTTTTATAATGATTGTGATTTCTCACCATTCTGTTTGGAAATGTTACCTCGATACGTGGATAACTTACAGGTAATCAGGAATAGACGTAGAAGCTCGTGGATAACTTTATGAAGTCTTTTAGTTGCTTTATTTCAATAAAGAGGGTCTTTCTCAGATAAGTAACATCGTGGTTGGGATCATTTGAATTCAAACTATATGTTCTTTGTTGGCATGATGTATTGAGATGCTTTATTTTGTTTTAAGATATAATAAGAATGACTTATGAGTTATGAATTGTGATGATATTTTTATTTGAAGTATTAAATAAAGAATGTTTCAATTTTTGAAAACCCGTGTTACGGAGCAGGATGTCTTATTATGATGTTTTAAATGAAGATGTGACGCCCTTGTCGGTGATTTGTAATTGAATATTTATTATATATTCGCGGAAAATTTCTTAGGGTTTATAAGGGTGTTACAGGACGGGCACATTAGAGGGTGAATGTTTAAATCCTTGGCCTGCCTCGCACTAAAGTGCGGGCAAAACGGGCACTGCCCAACGGGCCGGACCCATTTTGCCACCCCTAGTTATTGGTGGTAGAGAATTCAAAATGTAGGGGCACTTCAATCACCAAGTCAGTTTCATTCTCCAATATTAGGTCGGCCTTACTTGCTCGATTGTTAGATGAGCTGTTTATGAACACGATCCAAGTATGAGTTGGTTATGATGTTCTCATAGTCATTTCCGTTATGAAATCTACAAACATTTATGCCTTCAAGGCTTTTCTCAGTTTGAAAAAGATGTCAAATTCAAACATTTCGACATACCATTTGGTTAATCGTCCGACTAAATTTGGTCAGTATCTGCTTCAATGACAGATCGGTGCAGACAACAATGACATGTGCTAGAAAGTACCACCATAATTTTTTAGATGTGGTAATGAGCGCCAATGCTACCTTCTCTATCTTCTTGTAACGCATTTTGGGCGCAACTAAGACCTTAGAGATAAAATACACTAGACTTTAGCGGGATTCACCTCTCTTATGAGGACGTCACTAACTACGTAACTCGAGACGAAAAAATAAAGGAATAAAACCTTCCCAACAACTAGTCGTGATAAAACTGGTGGGGGTCAATAAAGACATCTTTAAGGATGCAAGTGCCTGCTCACACTCTGGGATCCATTCGAATCGCACTTCTTTCCTCAACAACTTGTAAAACGACATTATAAACTCCGACATATTGTCAACATCCGGTTCAACTTTATTATCTCTTTCTTTACTGTTCGCGCTCCATTTTAATGAATGCCTCACATTTGTTGTATTTCAATCTGATCCTTTCTAAATTGAGAACTAATATATTTACACTAAATGATGACACCGTATCCTATATACACTGTAGATGTATATGTTAACTTAAGCATTGCCCAACTTTCAATACACAGAAAATAATAAAAAGAGTGTAGCATACCGTATCTATATTAAATTATGGTGTACATATATCATTTCTCTTCTAAATTAATATTCTTCTCTTAAATGTATTGCAAATATATACTACTAATAATAAAAGTATAATAATAATAATATATTAATAATAATTTAATGAGATAGATATAAGAATGTCATTGGTCGAAAGCGCATCACCCTTTTTTCTCATAATAAGTTTATGAAATCCGCGGTTCTAACAAGTTAAAGGAAATTAGGGTGCTCATTGATTTGGGTAAATCCAAACCAAATTAGAATTCGAACCAAATCATAGTGTTTGGATTGAATATTTTTTTAGTTCGGGCAAGAACCGAACCAAACCAATGAAATTCAATGTCAATTGGTTCGGGCATCAGATTTTCAATTTTCTACCCGCAAATCCAACCCAAAACAACCATTATTAATTATCCTGAAAATTACTACCAAACATTCGATTTCAATAAGAAAAAGTGAAATCTCGTATATGAACAATTTATGTTATTTTAATTTGTTATTAGAAAATTGTTAGTGTATCGTGGTAATTGAGCATAGAGCTATGAAACACATTCATTATCGTACTAACACAAGTAACTAATTATATATTTAAAATCCTTTATGTTAGATATTTTTGAATTTAATACGAAAAAATTGCTAGTCTAATTTTTATAATTGAACACTGTTAATATAATATTTTTTTTAAATTATTGTAAAAAATTATTTCTCGTAAATAAATTATTTTTTTCAAATATTTTTGTATTTTTTTATCTACCTGATAAATCCAATTCAAACCAACCATTTGTTTTTCCGTTCGGTTCAGTTTAGGCTTTATAATAAAAATGTGCAATTTCAATCCAAATCAATCCATATAATTTTAATTGATTTGATTATCGAATTCTCTCAAAGCCGAAATATGGAATTCTCTCACAACCGAATTATACCAGCCCACGAACATCCGTAGAGAAAATAAAAGATTAGCGAGATACAGATTCTCCGAAAGATCTAATACCTCAGTCAAATTAAAATTGCATGACTCTCCTAAACAGTCAAACGCTAATCCCAGTCTCTCTCTAAAAACCGCTTTTCCCCCTCTCTCTCTCTAACAACCCCTCTCTCTCTCTCTCTCTCTCTCTCTCTCTCTCTCTCTCTCTCTCTCTCTCTCAAAGTAGAAAATGTCGGACGCCTTTTGCAGCGATTGCAAGCGAGAGACGGAGGTAGTTTTCGATCACTCAGCCGGCGACACCGTATGCTCAGAGTGCGGTCTCGTACTCGAATCCCACTCCATCGACGAAACTTCCGAGTGGCGTACCTTCGCCAACGAGTCCAACGACAACGACCCCGTCCGTGTTGGAGGTCCATCGAATCCTCTCCTAACCGACGGCGGTCTCTCCACCGTCATCGCCAAACCTAACGGCTCTTCCGGCGAGTTCCTCTCTTCTTCTCTCGGTCGCTGGCAGAATCGCGGCTCTAACCCTGACCGCGGACTTATTCTTGCTTTCAAAACTATTGCCACCATGTCCGAAAGGTCCGCTAGGGTTTCCTCACTATTCTTTTTTATTTCTTTTTATCTTAAGAACTTAATATTTGGTTTCTTGCTTTGTATTTCGCTCTAGAATAAAATTGATTATGCTTTTGAGCCTATACGTGATTATTACACAGAAATTTGTTGTTTAACTCAATTTTGCTAGAATTTAATCACTTTACCTTCAACTCACGTATCGTCGGAATCAATTTTACGTAATGAATTCACTCCAAATCATTATTCTTCACTTCAGAAACAAACACACACTAAGTATGTATCATCATATACTGAAATATCATTGTAGATGACTTGCATTAAATTTTTTATGTGAATTGATTTTCTATTGATTGAAATGATTGGCAACTTAGCGGATGTTGTTGAAAATTTTCAGGTTGGGACTTGTTGCAACCATCAAGGTATCGTATATTTTCATTCAGGGCAGACTCTCTTTCTTCACTATTATTTCAGATAAATGTGACAAAATGGCTTTTGTTTTAGTTCACTTTTTTGTGCTCATAATAATTAGCCCTAATTTTTTTATTATTGAAATTGCATTACATTCTAATAAATAACATGCCGAGTTTGTCTGAATCTATTGATGTCCAATTCATATCCACATATAAATTGCTTGGATTTAAAACCAAATTGTCAAAACCGGTAACAAAATTTAAACCAGTATTTAAAACTACCAGAAAAAAAATGCAAAAACACAAAAACCTGCGATCTTGCACGTAGGTTTTGCTGATGCCTCCGTCGTGCGTGTATATTTGGATATAGAACTGCGATCTACCTCCATCATGTGTAGAGGATCCATTGCTGCCGCCTTGTGCATGTATCTGGATCTGGAACTATGATCTACATCTGCCGGTGTCTCCATCTCTGTCAGTGAACCACCATGCAGAACTTGTTCTGCTTTCGTGGGCTGTGTTTGTTTCCAACTGTCCTGTTGGAGCGACATCCACTGGAGTTAAACACACCTTCCTTTGAGATATGGCTAAACATGGCTTGAAACTTGTATTTTTTGGTGAATGGGATAAACTAGAAGAGAGAGATATAAGAAACAAAGAGTACTAATTTGCTTTAATTTGAAATTCCCTTTAGCTTCTGAAATTTCCCTTCCTTTTCCTGTATGTTCAAATCTGTTTGGTTTACTAGGAAATTCCCTTTTGCATTATCAAAGTGTTTGGTCATGAAAAGGATTTGGGCATCCACTTTATAACCGGTTGTAAAATATCATATGATCCAAATTCATTTAAATAAGCCAATTTAAACCATTTTGACATGAATCTGGGTTTTTTAATATGGTTTTGGTTTTGGATGTGGGTTTAACCATAAAACCAGTTATTTTTGTACTCCTAGTTGGAGAAATCCATGCATAATGAATGTACTTTGCCATAAATTGTGAGTCTGTAAGTTTTTGAGGGCTAGTTACGGTAGTATCCAAACTAACTGCATTGTTTATTATAAGGACATTGATTCACATTTCTTATTTTATTGTCATGATTTTATTAAAGAGCATGTTTTATCTGCCTGCCTATATATGACAATTGCCAGTTGCTTAAGCTTGGAAGTCCAAACATAAATGCAAAGTTTTATGAAACGTTGGATTTCTGTATCTAACTTTTGATGTAGATGTTTTGCTGAATTACTTGCTTTGGTTACATTGTTGTTTGATTAGAACACTTTATTACCACTCCCGATGTGATTTGTATGTTTTGACCTCTGAAATCCCTTAGAGACATTAATATGTAGTGTAGTCAATGTTCTTATTTGTAAGCTATCAGATGGAGGTTAGCACCTCTTACAGGTTGAGGCGCTGCCCCTTCACTGGAGCTGATCCCACACCGGCACTTTTGACACGCCTTTTTGGTTCAGACAAGGCATACTTTTAGCAACTTATTGATAACTATGACAAGCCGCGAAAGCTCAATCCTGCAACATGCTAACTTTGATTACTTAAAAGGATTAATAAACTACTTGGTCTTTAGGATGCTTTAGCTTATTTTACTTTGTAAAATGAACATGTTACGTTACAAGTTTTGATACAACATTGGTCCCTTATCTTTTTCAGTTATTTGAGTTGTTTTTGTACAATGGTCCCTATATTTTTCTACTACTTGAGACCAGTACATTAATTTATGAGTGGTATCTGCTGGAACCTTTATAGACAATAGGGACTAAGACATTAAGACCTTAATTATTAGCAACCAAAATCCAAATGCCCATAAATAAAAGGACCGATCACTCTCTTCCACCTCAGCCCCGAAAAGATGAAAAATAGTCAGCCAAACTCGAATGTGTAAAAACTATAGGGACTAATTTTGTATCAAAACCGAAGTTTTATTTTACTTTGAATGTTATTCTATAGCAGTTAACTTATATGACAAAATGTTCTCATTTATTTATAGTCTTAACTCTTAACACCTTCATTCAGTGAGTCAGTGACTTGTACGAGACACCTTTTTAGTGTTTCTGTAAAGAGTATTTTTTGTATTCTTATGTTGCTTTTGTGGTTTGATTTTAAGGATCGGGCAAATGAGATATACAAGAGGGTTGAAGACCAAAAGTCTAGTCGAGGAAGAAATCAAGATGCTTTGTTGGCTGCTTGTATCTACATTGCGTGCCGACAAGAAGACATACCACGAACTGTAAAGGGTACATCCTATGATTCTTTTAACATCTGGATGCTTCACAGTTTATCTTTCCCTATGTAAATGAGCTTCCCTGAACCTATGGATTTCAAATAGAAATTTGCTCTGTTGCAAATGGGGCGTCAAAGAAGGAAATTGGCCGAGCAAAAGAGTACATAGTGAAGCAACTTGGTTTGGAGAAGGGTCAGACTGTGGAGATGGGCACAATACATGCTGGCGACTTTATGGTGAGTTTCCTTTCTTGATTTGTAGCATATCTGGCTTTTGTAAGTGTTGTGGTTTACTAGTTAAGATATCTCTTCTAAAATTTGACTGGATTTCTTTGATGTTACTAACCAAATTTTCATCTCAAACTTTAGAGGAGATTCTGTTCAAATCTTGGTATGAATAATCAAGCTGTTAAGGCTGCTCAGGAAGCTGTTAAGAAATCAGAAGAATTTGATATAAGGTATATTCGGTTTATTTTGATACTAATGTAAATATTTTTGTAGTTATGACTAAAACTTAAAATTAGTGTCTTTAGAGGGAAAATTGGTTGGAGAATTAACACACTGGGGTCAATATATGCGTTGCATCCAGTTGAGAAGTGGAATTGTAGGGTAGGAACACTCAAGGTGCCTACATGTAGGGTAGGAACACTCAAGGTGCCCATAATCGCGCATGTGTATGAAATGGAAAATTCTAGTTGTCAATAGCCGCGCCCGGCACAGTTATGGGCCGTCCAACCCGGTGTGTCGTGCTGCAAACAGTGGTCAGGGGATTATTAACATAGTATAAAAATGGCACAGTTATTGGCCATCCAACACGGTGTGTTCACAGGGGTGCATGATCATTAAGATAGTATAAAAATATTCAAGGACTATACAAAGTTATTAAGGAGAGTTGTTAACAAGAGTCATCATAAAACCTCAATAACTCCGATATAGATTCTTGTATATATTACTTTTGCCGTTTTTTTTTAGTTTTGGTTTAAATTTGTATAGATATACTAAAACAATCAATAGATCATTCAGAGTGATATTTATTGTATAAATCTACTTATTTCTTAGTCTGCAATAAATCATTAAGAGTGATATTTATAAAATAATATAAAATGTTGCATTAAATTTAAAAAACCACAACTAAACATGAACATATATTTTATTTTATTTTATTTTTACAAAGTAACAATTTAAAAATGGAGAAAATATATATTATAATAGTTTACACATTTGACATGTCCTACATCCACCTCTGATGTGGATGATCAATATACTAATAACTTGTTTAATCTGTCAGGAGGAGTCCTATATCAATTGCTGCTGCAGTTATATACATCATAACTCAGCTTTCTGATGATAAAAAACCTCTCAAAGGTATGTGACTCTCCTTGCTGGGTAGTTGAGATTTGATATTTGAAGGCATTGAGGACAAATCTATAATTATTATTTTTTAAAATTTTTTATAGGTAGTCTCTTCAATCAATGTCATTGCTTCTGCTGGAAATTTTATAAAATTTAGAATGAGTTTCTGAAGCCAAATTATGGATACCACAATTCTGCTAACTCCTATTCTATTTCATTCATACATTTATCTGATTTGCTGTCTTAATACAGATATATCAATTGCCACCGGAGTTGCAGAAGGAACTATTAGGAACTCCTACAAGGATCTTTATCCCCATGTTTCAAAAATAATACCAAATTGGTATGCAAAGGAGGAGGATTTGAAAAACCTTTCTAGCCCTTGAATTGTTGAGAAAAATCATCCCAATCTGTGTCATTAAATCTGTGGACTTACTGAACTGTTAATTACATTGAGCTAGGCACACCATATAATGAATGAATTCTCGACTTACATGGATTGAGCTCTCTTTTGCTGTGTGTTTTTGTTTTTGCCTCTTGATTTGAATTGTCTAGTTCTCCCTGTTCGTTGCATATTACTACAAATATACCATACTCTGTTCACCAAAAAAAGAAACCTGACTATGCTTCAAAATTTATTAGTTGCAGAACTACTCTGTTGTATACGTTTGTTCAATTGTTAAATGCAAGCAATCAATTTTCGAGAAGCAATTGTACTACATTGCGCATTCTACTGATTATATCAGGTTTCCCCATCATTACACTTGCTCATGTTTTTAGAGTGTGAATGAAACATTTTTAGAAAAGGAAAATAATTTGAGGGAATTTAAGATGATTTGTCTGAACACTATTGTTTGGATAAAAATAAGAGAATTGTTAAAATGATGGTATTTTAGTGAGTGGGTATTCTCTATTTCTATTGACCAATATGAGGGGCTTTAAAAGTTCCCCTCAGATGAGATCATGAGATAATTTAAGAATTTCCCAAAGCCACATTCTACTAAAATTGAATTGTATCTTTATAAAGAATATACTAGTCATAAATATTCCTAAAAATAAATTTTTTCTATTGAATTATAATTTTAAAAGATTTTCATAAATTCTTTATTTAAGAAGATTTTATTGAATCATATTGCTATTAAAAAGATATTATTCATAAATTTTTTAATACAAATTTATAATAAAATAAAACAACATTCCTAAATCTTTTAATATCACAATTAGTCTTTTTACTCTTCTTTTCATGAACCCTCTATATTTTAGGTAATACCCTTATTGGGTAGTTGCATTACCATCACAAATTAAGTCAAATCATCTTGCAAATTTTCAGACCCGACTGGCCGTACTGACCGTACGGACACGCATTCAATTTCAGAAACTCATAGATGACAGCTGTGTTGTTGAAAAGACTGTACATCTTCTGATTCTGATCACTACTTCTGATAGTCATTCTTTAGAAAGGATCTAGTTCTGATAGGATCATCTTTCTTTCCAAGAATCACATCTTCTGAATGAGCTGATGCAAGTCTGGGTGATCTTCTGACTGTTGGCTCTTCAGAAATCCTGAGATTCTCTAAAGATGCAGCAACTTGATCTTCTGATCCATTGCTTCTGAGACTATCAGCTTCTGCAGCTTTGCTTCTTGGTTCTACTGCTTCTGATATATCAATATCAAAATCTGCAAAATTCTCAAACTGCTTTGGTTTTTCAAGACCAAGCTTATCATCAAACCTGATATTGATTGATTCTTCTACAATCAATGTTTCAGTATTGTATACTCTGTAGCCTTTAGAGCGTTCAGAATATTCAAGAAGGAAACACTTTTGTGCTTTAGAATCAAACTTACCAAGATGATCTTTAGTATTCAGAATAAAACATACACATCCAAAAGGATGGAAATATGAAATGTTGGGCTTTCTGTTCTTCCACAATTCATAAGGAGTCTTATTTAGAATAGGTTTGATAGAGATTCTATTCTGAATATAACACGCAGTGTTTATTGCTTCTGCCCATAAATGCTTAGCCATATTGGTTTCATTGATCATGGTTCTGGCCATTTCTTGTAGAGTCCTATTCTTTCGCTCTACAACTCCATTTTGCTGTGGAGTTCTAGGACAAGAGAAATCATGGGCAATACCATTTTCTTTGAAGAACTCCTCAAAGAATTTGTTCTCAAATTCACCACCATGATCACTTCTAACCTTTATGATTTTGCACTCTTTCTCAGATTGGATCTGAGTGCAGAATTCAAAGAACACTGAATGAGACTCATCCTTGTGTTTTAAGAACTTTACCCATGTCCAGCGGCTATAATCATCTACGATGACTAACCCATATTTCTTCCCTCTGACAGATGTTGTTTTGACTGGACCAAACAGATCAATGTGCAAGAGTTCTAACGGCCTTGAGGTAGACACAACATTCTTAGACTTGAATGCAGGTTTGGAGAACTTGCCCTTCTAACATGCTTCACAAAGAGCATCTGATTTGTATTTCAGATTAGGGAGTCCTCTGACCAGATTTAGTTTGTTAATCTGAGAAATCTTTCTCAAACTAGCATGTCCTAATCTTCTATGCCAGACCCATTGCTCCTCAGAAACAGACATAAGGCAAGTCACCTTCTGCTTCTCAAGATCTGAAAGATCAATCTTATAAATGTTGTTCTTTCTCTTGCCTGTAAATAGGATTGAGCCATCCTTCTGACTTACAGCCTTGCAAGACTTTTGATTGAAGATTATATCATAATCATTGTCACTTAATTGACTTATGGACAATAAGTTATGCGTTAATCCTTCTACAAGAAGTACATTAGTTATGGAATGAGAGTTACCAAGACTTATGGTTCCAGAGCCAATGATTTTTCCCTTCTGATCTCCTCCAAACTTGACTTCTCCACCTGTCTTAAGCACCAGGTCTTGGAATGTAGACCTTCTTCCCGTCATGTGTCGCGAGCACCCAGAGTCCAAGTACCATGACATTTTGCTTTTTGTCCTCTTTGCCGCCAAGGATATCTGCAACAGAAATTATCTTCTCCTTAGGTACCCACAATTTCTTGGGTCCTTTCTTGTTAGTTCTCCTCAAGTTCTGATTGAACTTGAGTTTAGCATAATATTTAACAGGAGGAACAGCATGATATTCTTTAGGTTTGTCAGCATGATATTTCTTAGGATGTGTCACATGCTTCTTGGTGTGAACAGTGTTAAAACTCTGTGCATGTGAAGTGAGCCTAATATCATGTGCATGACCATATTTGAACTGATCATACAATGGCTTGTATGTGATCTTCAGATCATCAATAGGTTCAAATTTATGTGAGGTATCACCCTCATAGCCAAAGCCAAACCTTCTGTTTCCAGAAACACCATATATCATAGAAGCAAGACGACTTCTGCCAATACTTCTAGATAAGAACTTTCTGAAGCTCGAGTCATATTCTTTCAGAATATGATTCATGCTAGGAATGAATTTTTCTGTTTCAGAAGGAGATCCACTATCTTTGGATAGATTTAAAACTTTTTCCTTCAGTTCAGAATTTTCCAATTCCAGCTTCTTAGTTTCAAATTCAAACTGCTTTTTCAGCTTTTTGTATTTGATACTAAGATGAGCCTTGAGTTCCAGAAGTTCTGTTAAACTGGAAACTAACTCTTCTCTAGATAGTTCAGAAAATACCTCTTCAGAATCTGATTCTGATGTAGATTCTGATCCATCATCTTCTGTAGCCATCAGCGCGAAGTTGGCTTGCTCTCCTTCAGAGTCTGATTCTGATTCTGATTCAGAATCATCCCATGTTGCCATAAGACCTTTCTTCTTATGAAACTTCTTCTTGGGATTCTCCTTCTGAAGTTTTGGACACTCATTCTTGTAATGTCCAGGCTCATTGCACTCATAGCAGACAGCCTTCTTCTTGTCAGATATTCTGTCACCAGAAGATTCTCCTCGTTCAAATCTCTTTGAACTTCTGAAGCCTCTGAACTTCCTTTGCTTGCTCTTCCAGAGTTGGTTTACCCTTCTGGAGATCATGGACAGTTCATCTTCTTCTTCAGATTCTGATTCTTCAGGATCTTCTTCTCTAGCCTGAAAAGCGTTAGTACATTTTTTAACATTTGATTTTAACGCAATAGACTTACCTTTCTTCTGAGGTTCGTTTGCATCCAGCTCTATTTCATGGCTTCTCAAGGCACTGATAAGCTCTTCCAAAGAAACTTCATTCAGATTCTTTGCAATCTTGAATGCTGTTACCATTGGACCCCATCTTCTGGGTAAGCTTCTGATAATCTTCTTTACATGATCAGCCCTGGTGTAGCCTTTATCCAGAACTCTTAATCCAGCAGTTAGCGTTTGAAATCTTGAGAACATCTTCTCAATGTTTTCATCATCCTCCATCTTGAAGGCTTCATATTTCTGGATTAGAGCAAGAGCTTTAGTCTCCTTGACTTGAGCATTTCCCTCATGGGTCATTTTTAATGACTCATATATATCATAGGTCGTTTCCCTGTTAGATATCTTCTCATACTCAGCATGAGAGATAGCATTCAGCAAAACAGTTCTACATTTATGATGATTCTTGAAAAGCTTCTTCTGATCATCATTCATTTCTTGCCTTGTAAGCCTTACGCCACTAGCTTTCACTGGATGTTTGTAACCATCCATCAGAAGATCCCATAGTTCACCATCTAGACCAAGAAAGTAACTTTCCAGTTTATCTTTCCAGTATTCAAAGTTTTCACCATCAAATACTGGTGGTCTAGTATAACCATTGTTTTGCTCAGCAGAGCCAGATGTAGATGCAGGTGGATCTGTTGGAATTTCACCAGCCATATTTTACTGAAGCGTTTTTCTCTTCCTGAATCTTTTCTAAACACGGTTAAGTGCTTGCACCTTAGAACCGGCGCTCTGATGCCAATTGAAGGATAGAAAAACACTTATAAAGGGGGGGTTTGAATAAGTGTAGTCTAAAAAACTTGAACGATAAAAACAATTTGCACAGTTATTTTTATCCTGGTTCGTTGTTAACTAAACTACTCCAGTCCACCCCCACGGAGTGATTTACCTCACCTGAGGATTTAATCCACTAATCGCAACAGATTACAATGGTTTTCCACTTAGTCCGCGACTAAGTCTTCTAGAGTATCCTGATCACAACCTGATCACTCCAGGAACAAATGCTTAGACACAAGCTAAGACTTTCTTAGAGTATCCTGACCACCACGTGATCACTCTAATTACAACTGCTTAGACACAAGCTAAGACTTCCTAGAGTATCCTGATCAACACTTGATCACTCTAGTTACTTACAAATTAATGTAATCAATTCTAAGAGTATTACAATGCTTCTGAAAAGCTATAATCACAACAGTGATATTTCTCTTAAAGTTTAAGCTTAATCTCACTAATATATTACAACAGCAATGTAGTGAGCTTTGATGAAGATGAAGTTTCTGAGCTTTGAGTTGAACAGCGTTTCAGCAAGTTAATCAGAATAAGTTCGTTCAGAATTGGTAACCTTGCTTATCATCAGAACTTCATATTTATAGGCACTTGAGAAGATGACCGTTGGGAGCATTTAATGCTTTGCATATTCCGTACAGCATTGCATTTAATGTTTCACTCTTTTGTCAACTACCTCGAGCCTTGTTCACGCTGTGTCTACTGATGTTGCCTTTAATAGCTTCTAACGTTCCTTTTGTCAGTCAGCATAGCCTGCCATCTTGTACTTGCTTCTGATCTGATGTTTGTGTATACAACGTTTGAATATCATCAGAGTCAAACAGCTTGGTGCAGAGCATCTTCTTGTCTTCTGACCTTGAAGTGCTTCTGAGCGAGATACCATGAGAACTTCAGTGCTTCTGCTTCTGATCTCAAGTTCTTCTGATGCTTCCATAGACCCATGTTCTGATTCTGCTTTGACCATCTTCTGATGTATTGCCAGACCATGTTCTGATGTTGCATGCTGAACCTTCTGAGTCAAAGCTTCTGAGCGCTGATTTGTGCATACTCTTTATATATTTCCTGAAAGGGAAATTGCAATGTATTAGAGTACCACATTATCTCACACAAAATTCATATCCTTGTTATCATCAAAACTAAGAATATTGATCAGAACAAATCTTGTTCTAACAGATCACATTGCACAATAAATCATGAGCTTGTAGTTGTCTTAAATTCATATTTGATGTATCCTTTGAGAGAATTTGTAGATCTTAGATCTTCAATCTTTCCTCTTTCATCTCATCCTTATTAATCTTTGCTTCAACCTTTTTTCTTTCAATCTCGTGTTTTTCACTCTCAATACGTGCATAGTCTTGTGCAAACACTGACATCAAATCAGTTTTCTTTTTGAATTCATCTTTGAAATTCATCATATTTAACATTAGGAGTAGACATTTCCACCATATTTTCTTTCTCCTTCCTTTTGGCTTCCTTTTGACTGATTGGACGATGTAATAGAGTAGGTGATAATAGATTGTATTTGTTGCTCGTTGGTGTCGGTGGGTTAGAAGACGAAGAATATGCTCCAGATGCTGAATTCTTTGTTCTTTTTGCAGAAGCTTCTGATGAACCTGTGAGCCATTTAGGTTCATCTTTCAACAATCTCAAAGCAGTCTCAAATGTAAACTTTTCACCTTCATCTTGAAAATAAATTCTATATGCAGCTTGCATGATATTGTACTCGGAGCTCCCAATTTTCTGTGTAGATAATGCTTGTTTGTAGCATCCAACAAACTTTTGAACAGATGGATTAATTTTGTGCCATTTACCTTTTAGTTCCATCGATTTCCTCTCTTTGTAATTCATGTCACAATGCTTGTTAAATGCTTCACCAATTCTCTTCCAGAAACTATCTCCTTTTTTATCAACCCCAACAATTGAATCCTTTGAAACGTTGAGCCATGATTGAATGAGAATTTCATCTTCTTTTGGTTGGAATCTTTGTTTAGGCGTATTCACAACCGGTGCAGATGCAACTTCTTCACCAAGGGTAGTATTTTCCAAGCTAACTTGATTGCACAATTGTGGTGTTTCATGTTCTTGATCATTTGATTGCACATCACTACTACCTATTTGAATAACATGAGGCATATTGGGGTTAGTTGGTTGAGATGAAAATTGTTGATATTGATATGAATATGGTGATGTATGATAGGAGTAATTTCCAATGGATGGATTATTTTGTGGATTTGGGATAAAAAGAGAGTTTTGAAATTTTGGATTATGGTGTGAATTTGGAATAAGAGGTAGATTTCCAAAATATGGATTGTTTTGTTGATTTGGGATACTAGGAGGACTTCCATCATTTTGTATAAAATTGGACCAAGTTTTATGTTGATTGGGATTCATTGTCAAATGAAATATATGTTGACAAAAATCTAAAATGAGATAAAATAAATTGGTTAAATTTAGACTAGATGTGAATGAGAAATTGAATATATTGAGAGTTAGATATTTATATTAATAATTAACATACCTATTTAAAAATTATAACTGTTGCAGTGATTTAAATTTGTTACCGTTGAAGTTGGTCTATTTTATTACTGTTGGCTTTAATTTATAGTAGTAGTTTAAAAAAAAATAAAAATAAAAGAGTCATTTAACATAAAGAGAGCGTGGTTTTGTTTGGATGTGTTTTAAATAAGGGAACAATATAGTGTGTTGAATACCCATTGTTTTATGACCCCATGTCTTAGGAAAAATTGAAGGAACGACAAAAAGAGAGCGATATTTATGCTCTTAGGAGATTTTTCTAGAACAGGGTCTTACATGTGCTTGTGTCCGAATCACATATATGTTTATTTTGTAGTTTCAGCTTATTAAACAGTAAACCTTCTTTATCATTCATGCTAAAATTGAGAGATTGATCATTTTTTTACCATGTCACCTTTAAGCTTCTTTGCTTGTGTGGATGCTTTATTTAAGTAAAATAAAATATTAATCATAAAAGGTAAATAACTCAAATAAAATTCAGATACACAAACAATTGGTACAATATGTACCAAAATCAACAACAGAAAAAACAAACACAAATAGATACAAAAATAAGAAGAAAAAGCTACAAGGATAGCTCAAGACGGCCGGACCACCAACACCGAATGAAAGACCACCATAGATTTTGAAGTCATTTTATGAAGATGCAAGAAGTCTCCATTATTTTACCAAAAACTCATTTTCAAGCAAACAAAATACTACTCTTCTCCATATATTTCATGTTTATTGAAGAACCAGAAAAAAAGTCTCATTTATGGTTCTCCAAATAGTCCAAACCACATCATGCCAGATTAAAAAAAAATAACTTCCACTAGACTCCTCCATGCAACATAAAGAAAGAAATCTCTCAAAGAGAATACTATGATCTCTTAGAAGAACTGTCTGTCAAATTTTAAAGAGAAGACTATGATCTTTTAGAAGAAGTGTATGTCATCCCAACCATCTAAAGAATTATATACTATACATTGCTAACTATGTCATAAGTGATAAACAAGTAAAAAGTCGACTTGACAAAAACACCACAAAAAGGATACAAAGTAAGACCAGTATCCACAATCACCTTTCTCTTGCATAAATTCTCTATAAAAAAGAACCTATCAAGAAAGAGCTTCCAATAGAAAACAATCACCTTAGAAGGTTCCTAACTGCCTCAAATGTAGGGAAAAAACCGTTTGCAAGTGGAGGAGAGTTAACTTGAAAAATTATAAGAAGTCAAAAGAGAATGATACCCAGAGGTCACCAAGAAAGTACCATCCCCTGTAAGTTTCCAAATCCATGTATCTCTATCCAAGGAAAAATATACGCCTTCCAATAATCGAGAGGTATTCAGTAACAACAGGTTCCTCATGAACAAAGAAAGACCTCTTCCACCTGAAGTTCCAAGCGAGGGTCTCATCCATCCACATACCTATCTTTCCCACACCCCCCTTAGGATAATAAATGATCATAAATAATCTAGGAAACCTATCCTTAAAAGGTGAATTCCCAACCCAAGGGTCAGTCTAAAAAGACGCATGAAACCATAATTCAACCTTCTTAGTAATATGAACCACAAACTAGTCAAAAGGATCTTATTGCTTATATCCAATAAGAGAAACTCCTTTCCACCAGGAAGAGGAATTGTGAAAATCCGAATCTCTACTATCCCTTAAATAAGAGACATTAGAGGCACCGTAATAGGTAAAAAGGATCAGAGGCATTCGAAATAAGACGTCGTCTCCATTTAGCTAGGATAACTAAGTTGAACAGAAGGAGATCTTTTACCCCTAAGCTACCTTTACTCTTATGCTTACACATATTGACCCAACTAATCCAAGAGATTTTCCACAAAACCTTATTTTAATATGAACTATTTTCATCCAAACCTTTACAGGAATTTTTCCGAAAAAATGGAAGAAAATAGGGATAACATTTAGCACAAAATTAAGTAGAACCACCCACCCCAAAGCTAACATACATGTGTTTTCAAGAATTAAGTCTCTTAGATAAAAAATTAACAAGGGGATCCCGGTAACTTCTCAGATCGAAACACCCCTTAACATAAAACCTCGAGTATTTAAAAGGAAGGGTCTCAATTCTACAATGAAGAAATTCACTAGCAGAATCCAAAAAGACAGTGTCCTTATTAACCCATATCAGGCTACTCTTAGAAAAATTCACCTAAAGACTAAAAGGTTGCTCAAAACTCCTAAAAATAGTCTTTATAGTCCAAAGGTCTCAATAGATGAATGTGCTAAGACAAGAGTATCATTTGCATATTGAAGATGAGAGACCACCAAATACGAGGTTCTTATCCAAAAATCAGTGAGAAGACCCAACTCAATGATGCTACTAATCAAACCAATTAACCTTCATCTATAAGTATGAAAAGGAGTATGTTGATTGGACCATATAAGTGATAGGAATTTTACAGGGGGTCTTAAGCGTTGACTTCATTGCTCCGACAAGGTTGGTTGCCATGCGTCCCCTTCATTATCCTCCGTCATACGCTCTTACCCATTTTTCCCGTGTAATATTGTCTATCCACTTTAAAGCCTCTATGTTTGTTCTTCGTATTTTGTCACAATAGTAATTAAATGTCGGTCGATCAACACATATCTTATACTGGAAAAATTAACAAAGATAAGTAGATAAAGAAAATGGTATAACTATTAGTGGTAAGTGTAAATATAGATTGTTACCCATGTTAACAATTTTTTGTGAAGTTCCTTGACTTTAATCTCACACATGAAGTTTTGTTAATGTGTCTAATGCAGTAAACATGTGAAGATGGAGGATATTTCTATCTTTTCCAATATGTCTTAAAGATTACCACGAGATGACCATGATCAAGTCATGAAATCAAAATTTTCGCGATTTAAACAAGAAGGATCAGAATGAGTGAAAGAGAAGAAGACATTTGATCTTGAAGGGCAACTTGCTAGATGGTGAGCATAAGCCAAGCCAAGAATATATGGCTTGGTTTATACCAATTTCATTTAGATATGTTGCCGCCATATAATTTTTAAATAACCTGCGTGTTGGAACAAGATTTGGTTCTGAACTCAATCAATAGTTTTGATGATAACAATACATATATTTTATATGAAACAATTTTGTACTCTAATAGTTTCTTGAGTGTGCAGATTCATTATTTTGATTAACTATGGATTACTATCTGAAAGATCATTATAATCAACGCTGACACACCTCAGAAGAACTATTTATCTATTTTTGAAGTAACATCAACAGTTCTGAAGAATGTTGAATGTTCATTAAAAAAGGATTATCAAGTGTTTCTAAAATAAACTACTCTTCCGTATTAGAAGTCAATATTTTGAAGCTCAAGATGTGTCGTTCAGATAAGCTGTCGCATTCAACTCTGAAGACTATATTCTGACACTAAAGAATCAAATTCTCTTGGGATGTTCACATTACTTGATCTCTTCCATACTCTCACTACCTCAGATCAAAAGTATATCTCTTAGAAGGGAAGATCATAAACTTGCGCTATAAGCTTAACGGTACAATAGTACACTATCTTCTCCACTACTGCAAGGACGTATGTACGACCCCAATTTTTGTATGCTCTCTATATCCAACGATCATATTTGAGCCTTCATGTCGGCTGGCAAGGAAAGCGACGTCTTGATTTTCTCAATGGTCTAATTTTTAGGACTATATATAGTGACACTCACCATTGAAGAAAAACTGTTAATTCACTGTTATTTGTTCAAATTACTGAAGCTGTTGCTCAAATATTATTTCATCAACTACAACTTCAACGTGAAAGCAAGTGAAAGAAATTAGAGAGATTATATTTTTCTAAAAATTCCATTGTGAGAAATCTATTCTAAGAAAATCTCTAGAAACACAAGAGCTGCTGCTCAGAATTTGTATTATCTTTTTTTCTTATAATTTGTTTCATTCTGCTTATTTAGAAGCATTTGTTGTAAACACTTTCTATTATAATTTGTTGAGATTTGTTTTTCTCAAGTGACTAGGTTGTTAGTCTGAATACTTGAGAGGGCTAAGATGTCTTTCTAGACTCTTAGAGGTTGGTTGTAATCTTTCAAGATTAGTGGATTAAGTCATTTTCTAAGGCAAAATCACCTTAGTAGGTGGACAAGATTAGCCCTTTCTAAAACGAACTTGCATAAATAAATAAAAAAGTCTTTTCTCTTTCTCATCTTGTTTATCTCATTTGATTTGGTGAATAGTTTCTCTAGAAAAAAAGTTTTTGAAAGCTCAATTCAAACCCCCATTTCTTGTGTTTTTCTCAACCTTCACCGCGTCAACATGACTTTATTCAACACAACCACATGTCCTACCCATGCTTTAAAAAAATTCCCCAGAATTACCCATCATAATTTCCATCACAACCTTCTTCTTCAACCAATCCATATCCAGACACATACCTCCAACCAACCCAATCACAACGCTCTTGTTACAAATAAATTCTGCAAATGCCAACACAGACCAACATACAACAAACATATCATCACACCTAATCCATGCTTCAAGACACATTCTATACCATTATGTTTCAACAACAAACTCCTTACACCCCAATTACTCAAACAAACTACTACTACCAATAATCACAATAACAAACCTCACTTCGGCCACCCCTTCAATACATTCCAATTCCTTAACCTAAATTCGACTACTCAAATCCTCAACCCCAACAACAAAACTTTAACACTTCATTCTCTCACACTCCAACATTATACACTCCAACATTATACCTTGCAAAACTTTTATTTCCCTTCAATTAAACAAACTAGACCAAACACCTTAACACGACCAACACCTTCGTAAAATGAATTTGACCTCACGGACGACCTACTTATCAATTCAACAAACCTTTTGCATTGATGATTTATATGGTATTGATATATTGGGCAACACATCACATCAAAGCCAACATCTATCTTCCACCTCTACTCCATCTTCTCCAAAACCCCAACCTAAAGAATTAGGCAAAAGGAAACGTATAAAAAACATATCAAATGTGGAACAGACAGTCATTTTAATCCTTAATCTGTATTTCATCTGTAAATATAAATTTCACCATTATTATCATTACTATTTTTTTATCTATAAAATTCATTTAATTTGATTAATTATTTTAAAATTAAATAATTAGAATAATTATTCTTTAAAAAAAGATAATAATTTTTTATTTCTTAAACATAATTAAATTAAGAATTTTATTATTAAAATATTTTTTATTATTATATTAATCAAAATAATTAAATATAAAAAAACGAAGAAAAAAAAAGTTGGATCATCCATTGATGAGAGTCAACTGCTAAGGACACCCTGGTCCAATAGTTGGCTTAGGATACTAAAGAGTAGGGCATATTTTGTTTAAACCAAGACATATTGAACAATTTTTTCAAAAAAAGATGGGACAAGGCAAGAAGTCCCAATTTATCGTTCTATTACTTCTCCAAGAGATTGATGTAGACAAATCACTTTCCAAGACTAAACAACTCTCATTATCAAAAAAGTTGGTTCTTAAAAATATCTCTATTATTTGGCAAGTCATTTTCTGAAAAACCTTTAAGTAGTTTCATTCACCATATTGCACTCAGTTTGATATGAGTAGTATAATGACAATGAGTGCTGTTAGCATGCATAGATCATTATGTATTTTTGAATCAAATTTTAGACATCAATTGTTATTACTCACTATTCAATATTCACCACTCAATACTCAATACTCAATACTGGATTAAAAACATAATCATGTGGCTTATGTAGGCTTATGCATGGTGCATAGGTAAATTCTTATGTATATTAGCCAAAGCCAATGACAATTATTTGATTAAATATTTTTTAAATTTATTTTAAGTTTTTTAGATTAAAGGAGTACGGATGCAAAATAAAATTATATGATTAACTAATTCAATCTTATCACTAACATTTTAAATTTTACAAACCATATTTATTAATCAATTTCATTAATCAATATTTATATTGTATTATTAAAATTAAAAATTATTTTTAATATATCAATATTTATTAACTAACCTAATCATTTCATTAACCAACATTTTACATTTCATTAATCAATTTTATTTTATTATTAAATTATTTTTAATATTTTAGTATTTATTTATTAATTTCCTCACTTTATTAATCAACTTTTTATATTTTATTAACCAATTTTCTTTTACCATTAAAAATTATTATTTCTAAATTGTTTTACCACACTGTTTAAAATACTGGGTAAATAAGAACTTATAAGATATTTATAACAATTAAAATATTAAAATATAATAAAATAATTTTTTTTTTCATTTTGATATGGTTAAACTGTCTTGTCTTGAGCTTCAAAAACTCTTGAAAAGGTTTTTGCTGAATCAATTACCAAAAGTCAACAATGAATATTTAAAATTCTTCTGTCTCATAGGTTTGAAAACATGGATGGATTTTATCTAGTTCAATGTTCAAGCTATATAATAGGCACTAATGTGGATAGACAATAGACACATTTAACATCAAAATTTGGACTATAATATACCAGGGACAATGCTAATTTGGGTCGTAAATATACAAAGAATTTAATATAGAAATTTTGTTTTGAAGATTATACCTTAATTGATTTTATTAATAAAAGCTTAGACTTTGTTTTTTAATCCACATATTTTTTATTTGAAAAAGATTTTTCACATTTTTTATTTTTAAATTTGTTAACACTTATGTTAGGGCACAAGCCAATCCATATTATTTTAAAGAGTCTTGTTAATCAGTGCCCCCAGGTTAAGCATTTCAAAAAAAAAAAGAATTTATAAAAAATTTAATATGTTAATTTTTAAGACATTAAATACGCAGATTACCGAGATAAATTTACTATTTTAAAGTCTTAACTATTGGTTAACATTTTCCTATTTTAAAATATAATATATGAAAATGAAGTCATATGAATTCGTAATTATTTTTTGATTTGTGTTTATTTTTAGCTGTCAATTACATAGTATTTTTTTTATGAGGATCTTCAATAATACATTAAGAGCCATAGTGTTTCAAGAGAATCTCCCATGATTCTAGTTTGGAATGTGAGGGGGTTCAACAAATGGGGAAGGTAAGATAGATAAGCTCCCGTCTCTTAGACCTAGAGCTGTCAAAATGGCCGAAGCCTATGGGCCGGCCCATTTGGCCCGAAATATTTTAGGGTCTGAGCCTCATTTTTTGAGCCCATTTATATCCGGACCTTTTTTAGTCCGGCCCTAAAAAGTCCTAAAAAATATGGGCCGGCCCGTATGGGCCATGGGTAGCCCACCGGCCCGAAAAAATTAAATATTTTTAATATAATTAAAATTTATCCTTTCCTAATTATAATTATTATAAAAATTTATAACTTTTTCTTGTTATAATTATCATAAAATTATAATTGTCATGAATATTTATAACTTAAAATTTGTTGGAACAAGTTATTTAATTATTTGTGCTACATTATATAATTTGTGATGTATTTTGGATAGTTTAAATTAAGTTAATGTGTTGTTTTACATTTTAATTATTAACTTATATGGATTATTTAAAAATTATAATTTTGGATATAAAATTATATATATATATATATATATATATATATATATATATATATATATATATATATATATATATATATAATGTTTTCTTGCATGCAATTATATGGTTACTTACAAAAATAAGGAAAAAATTTTAATTTTTTATAGAAATGGGCCCGTTTAGGGCCGAAGCCCATTTAGGGCTGGGTAGCCCGCAGCCCAGACAGGGCCGAGCCTGGGTAGTAAAATTAGAGCCCATTTAAAAATGGGTTTTTTGGGCCTGATCGGTCACCATTTCTAGTAAGTTTCCACACCTTTTTCCGATCAAAAGTTGTAATCTTGGTAATACAAAGTGGCATTGTTTTAAGTTTTTATATAAGTTCCTTAGTTTTTCGGTTGTTTGAGCTTTTACATTATTAGTGTGTTTAAGCTTCATAAAAATGCCATTTTATGCGTTGGTTGTTAGTATGTTGTTGGCCAGGTTAATCCCGAGAAAGATGGCACTCCGAGGCGAGAAAAAGGAGCTGAAAGAGCTAAAGAAGAGGCCAACACGGGCACCCGTGTGCACCCACACGGCCGTGTCAAAAGCTGCCTGGAAAGTGGATTCTGGAGAGCAAAACAGAGGTTTTACACGGGCACCCGTGTTCCTGCACACGGCCCGTGTGGAAAAGTGCCCAGAAAGTGAATTTTGAGGTGAGGGCCAGATGGACAACACGGGCACCCGTGTTCCTGCACACGGCCCGTGTTGTTGAGCGCGGGCAGATGTTCTAATTTTGATATTTTGGAAACCTTGGGCCTCATTAAGGGTATTTCGGTCATTCCGGATACGGAGTGAGTGAAGCAACACTACTAAAACCTAACAGGAATAGAAGAGAGGCATCTTGGATCATCGAGCAGAGAGAATTACAGAGAAAGAAGAGTCAAGGGTTTTGGAAGAAGATCTTCAAGAGCACTGGCGATTGGAGATCATATCAACCACTAATTTCTTGTAATGACTTCAATTACTCTTGTTGTTTTCTTTATCATTATGAGTAGCTAAACAACACTATGCTAGGGGTGATGTCCCTGAATCTTTTTATGTGATGAATTGTCACAACCGTTGTTGATGAATTTGATGTTTAATTATAAATTGAGTTTTTGATTCATTGTTCTTAATGCTTTATTATATTGGAAAGTATCTTATCGTTCTATGGTTAGGGTTTGGCGTGACAAACCTCCCTAATGCTTGTGAATCAAAACACTTCCGGCAAATCGCTTAGGAATAAGGATTGCACTTTAGTGATCATTCATTCTAGACTCTAATGCATAAAAGACCTAATACTAAATTCAGTTATTGAGGAATTGAGATTGTCTAATTAGTGTTAAGGGGTTCTTCACTAAGGAATTAGGGAGAACTATTTATAGAATTGATACACAGTTATAATTAAATCATCTCATGAACACGGTGGTTTCAAGGAGTTACATAGGATTCATACATCTACCTTAGCATATCTGCTCATATTTGCACCAAGCTATCTTTTATTTAGTGTTTTATTTATTTCTAGTAATTCTAATTAATCAAACAAACCAAAACAACCCCCATGATATTTTTGTTCAATTGAATCATTGTGAAACTTGTAGTTTACACGCAGTCCGCGAGTTCGATACTGGGTATTTACCCTTCTTTACTACTACATCGAGGAAATAGTACACTTGCTATAATTTCCCGATCAAGTTTTTGGCGCCGTTGCCGGGGACTGCCAAACTATAAGCCGAACTCTAAGTCAATTGAAATTTTGTTGCTCTGCGACCAAAATTTTATTTTTATCTGTTATTTTAATTTCGTTGCAGTCTTGTATCTGTTCTAACTGTTGTCTAACTGTTTATGCGAGGTCAGACCTCAGCTAAATTTTCTTTTGACACAGAACCAGAAAGAGCTCTGCACGAGAGACGCCGCAAGGCAAGACTTGAAAGACTGGCAGCACCAAGTGCAAGTCTTAGTGTTCCACATCAGGAAAGCGACGACGAAGTGTCTGTGCACTCGAAGCACAGCGACTCGGACTTTGACAGGGAGATAGTTCAGGAACCAGTTAACATGGCTGGAAATCAACCCCCTGCAGAAAGATTGTTAGGGGACTATGGAGGGGCAAATGCTCACCCCAACCGGATGACTATTGTTAATCAACCTGTGAATGTGGCACATTTTCAATTGCATCCATCCACCATTCGCCAGTTAGAGAGCAAGCCGTTCTCCGGGAGAATTAACGAGGATGCAAATAAGCATCTTCAGAGATTTCTCACTACGACAACTTCATTGAAGATCGAAGGTCATTCAGAGGAGGCTAAGAGACTTGTTATGTTCCCGTTTACACTTACTGATGACGCAGAGGAGTGGTTTTACTCACTTCCGGCTGCAAGTATCACGACATGGCAAGAGATGGAAACGGCATTCCTCAATGAATATTTTCCTGCGTCGGTGTTTATCCGAAAAAGATATGACATTGTCAATTTCAAACAAAAAGAGGGGGAATCATTGGGGGATGCATACAAGAGGTTCAAAAGGTGTTTGACTGCATGTCCTACTCATAACATGGACGCTACCGAGCAAATGCAGAATTTTGTGAATGGGTTGCGACTCAAGACAAAGCAGCTTATTGATACCGCTGCTGGTGGTTCAACAAATTTTGCTACAGCCACAGTTATGAAAAGGATCATAGAGGCAATTGCTGCTAACGAGCATCTTGAGTTGTATGATCGAACCATGAACCAACCGGAGGGTAAAATTGATTTGAAATTGCCAGAGCAGGTTGTTAAGATGGAGGATCAGATTGCTGCAGAGGTAGAGAGAAGGTTAAAAAAGATGAATATTGGAACTCAGACAGTAGCACAGGTAGAACCAGTTAAAGCGGTTCTTTGTGAAATATGTGGTGGACCGCACTTTGCTATGCATTGTGTAGCAACTCAAGAACAGGTTGAGCAAATTCATATGTTGAGGCAAAACAATCCTTATGCCAACACATATAATCCGGGGTGGAAAAATCATCCGAATTTCTCATGGAAAGACCAGCAAGGAAACGTCCAGAAGCAGGTTCAAGGACAACAACCATATCAGCCTCAGACTCAACAATACCAACCACAGGGACAACAATATCGTCCGCAACAACAATTCCAACATCATCCTCAACAATTTCAACAACAGGTACCAAAGAAAGAAGATTGGGAGATCGCTCTTGAAAAAGTGGCAACCCAAAACTCTCAGTTTCAGGAAGAGACAAGAGCCAACCTCAGGAACACCACGGCTTCAATTAAAAATCTTGAAGTTCAAATGGGTCAAATAGCACAACATCTCACTTTACAGCCACAAGGAAACTTTCCGAGCGAAACTGTGAAAGATCAGAAAAATCTGGAGAAGATCAATGCTGTTTCAACAAGAAGTAAAAAGGTGTTAGAATCGGAAAAAGAAAAAGAAGAGATAGATGACCCTATGGTGATAGATGTAGATTTGGAAATAAGAGAGAACCCAAGAGAGCCAGAAGTGGTGATACCACCAGTTAAACCACCTGAAGAAAAAAATAAGAAAAAGGCTGAACCGGCGATCAAACTACCTTTCCCTTCCAGAGTGACAAAGAAGGATTCAAAAGACAAAGACTTTGAGAAATTTACTGAATTGTTCAAAAAGCTAGAGGTGAATTTACCCTTCTTCGAAGCACTTGAGCACATGCCATTGTATAAGAAATTTCTGAAGGAGGTAATGACAAAGAAGAGATCAGTGGAAGGAGAACAAAAGATTGCAACTGAGAAGTGCGGTTTAGTCTCGTCAGTAAGGAAGATCCCAACCAAGAGGAAAGACCCTGGAGCTGTGGCGATACCATGCACTATCAAGAATCGAATGTTCAAAAAGGCACTCATTGATTCTGGTTCCAGTGTGAGTTTAATGCCACTATCTATTTTCAAAAAGCTTGAATTGGGAGAGGTTAAGGAAAGTAAGAAAAAGTTAAGGTTCGCTGATCACACCACCAAGAAATCTTATGGGGTAGCTGAAGATGTACTAGTGGAGGTTGACAAATTTGTATTCCCTGTTGACTTCCACATCATGGACATTCCGGAAGACGAAGAAACACCTATCCTTCTTGGGAGACCCTTTTTGTTGACAGGCCGCTGCAACTTTGACATTGAAAAAGGGACACTAACGCTAAAATCATTTGATGAAGAAGTAACCTTGAAGATGTTAGGAGTTAAGAAACATAGGACAGGTGTAAATGATCAAACTTTTGTGGATATGGCGGAAAGTGAAAAAAAAGACAAAAGGCCTGAACAGCTCCAAGAAAAAGTCTCAAGCATAACCTCTCGGGTGGAAACAACTCAGGGAGCTATCAAAAATCCCAAGAAGGCTAAGGAAGTCAAGAAGAATGCGGGAAGTGAGTTGAAGAGAAAAGTGGTCTATGCTTATCATCTTCATGAGTTCTTGGGTGAGAAAGTAACAAGCAACAAAGTTTGGAAAAGGAAATACCCTCCATAATAAAGGGTAATGGACCGTCGAGCCATGCGACGTTAAACGCAGCGCTCCGTGGGAGGCAACCCACGTTTGTTTCCGTTAACTTTCATTTTCTTTGTTTTATTTCGTTTCCTTTGTAGGTGGTAGAGTTTGGACCGGTAGGCGCTCTCCGCACCGAGCAAACACGACAGGGTGTTGAGTTGTTCAGGCAAGGAGCTGTGATGGATGATGTCCAGGAGATGATGCGGCGCCTCATGTTGCAATTTCCTCAGGATCCTCCTCCTCCACCGCCTTATCAGTGAGATTGGTAATCTCCGTCACACTAGAATTAAAACATTGAGACAATGTTTAGTTCAAGTGTGGGGGAGGATTTATTTTGCTTTGCTTTCTGTTTCTTTTTGAATTCATAGTTTAGTTTGTTTAATTTGAAATTTTTTTTTTTTTTTTCTTTTGTCTTCTGTTTTTATGTTTATTTCAAGTTTGCAGTGCTGCCATTGTGTTACCTGGTTGGATACAAGTCGGAAGGGGGCGAATGACTAGATAGTGGTTGAACAACACAACTCACACTTAATCTCTACAGGCACCACAGAAGTTGACACAACAAAGAAAAGAAGGTAGGACGCAAGGAAGCACACTGAACCAAGAAAGAGTATGGTGAACTTTTGATGAAAGGAAATGGCAAAACACTTAGAGTACGTTGAAGCATGCAAGCCTAACCGACCCGGTGAGACATCAGAGCCAAATGCATAACATCCATATGAGAGTCAAGTTCAGGTATGGCACTATTCACTTTGATTTTGCGTATTTTCTCATAACACAAGCACACTATGAAAGCGCACACTGAGGCAAGTTTTTTGTTTTAACCCCGAGCCTTTTTAACCATCCCGTTTGCATGTTATCCATTGTTAACCCCCTTTGAGCCGTAATTTTTATTTTTGTTCATCGTGTTATTTTTCCACCACTTGCCTTCTCATTGTTTGTATCATTGCTCGGCATTCATAATAGATCACTCGAAAGACATAAAAAGATCTAAGTGTGGGGTTGTAAACCATTGAAGAGTGGAACAAGAAAAGAGTACAAGAAAAGAAAAAATTTTGAATATAGATCTTATGAAAACAAAAAGAAAAAAAAAAGAGAAGAGAAAAAGAATAATGCATGTACCCTTGTCCATTTTTAGCTAAAGAAGGTTTAAACCCCATTCTTAAGATACAGATCAAAATGAGTGAAGAAGTGAAACCTATGTGATGCCGAGCACTTAAAACCAATCGTTATCCCATTCCTTGTTAACCCACCAAACCTAAGCCACGTTACAACCCGAAGACCTCATAAAGTGTGTGTGATCCTTGTGTGTAGTGATTTGAGAATTTATTCAAAGTTAAAAGTAATATGCATGCCTTGATACTATGAGTGTAAACACCGTAACCCGGAGAGATTTTGTGAGAATGTGAAAAGCTTGCAGGTGATAGACGTGCTCGAAGGTGGGAATGCCATGGATAGTCGGAAGAAGGGAACCTTACACTTGATTGCTAAGTGTAGGAACCTTGCGAAAAACCTGGTTGTGTTGTGGAGAAAAGAATCTTGTCGGTGACCTTTTGTTTTGACTCGATACATCACTTGAGCATTGTAGTGTCTGTGATTTTAATGGAACTTGGCTATATTGGATGACAACGATTTAGGCGTAAAACCAACTTGATAATAGGAGGAGATTATGGAAACAGTTGGCAGATATTCACAGGCAGCAATAAGGATCATGGTTTTTGATGGGTGATTTCAACAATGTGTTGAGGTGTACTGGCATAATAGGAGGCAAGAATGTTACAGAAATGAATACAAATATCTTAATAATCTGATGGATGAAGCAGGCTTACATGAGATGGATAGTATGGGTGAACACTTCACTTGGGCAAACCATCAGAGTGAAAATGCAATCTATTCTAGAATAGACAGGTTGATTGAGAAAATAGATTGGCTTTAGTAACACATGGAATGTACACTCACTGTAATGCAACCAAGTGTTTCTGACCATGCCTTCCTTTGTTTAAAACAAGATTTTTATGATAGAAGTATCAGGAGGAAGAATTTCAAGTTTCTTAACAGCATTGTAGACAAGGATGATTTTGTGTCAAAGGTGAACAAAAGCTGGAGGGACCCCTATTATGGGAAACCAATGGCTGTTATTTGGAAGAAATTAAGTAGGATGCATCCTGTTATTAAGAAGATGACACAACCCCTATAAGATATTCACAATAAAATTTCAAAAACTCGAGAGGAACTTAGTCGTGCACATGCGACTCTTTAGTAAGATAGGATGAGCCTAGTTACAATTAACAAAGTCAGAAGTTGCAGTGAGGAGTTAATTGGCTGGCAAGAAATAGAGAAGAAAAACTTGAGGCAAAGATCTATGCTAAACTGGCTTAGGTTAGGCGATGGAAATAACAAGTATTTCCATCCTTCAATTAAAGCTAGACAAAATTCGAACGACATACATGCACTTCAGAAGGAGGATGGGAGTGTAATAAGTAATCAAGTTGATATTGAGGCAGAGGTTATTGGTTTCTATCAGAAATTGATGGTCACTACAGGTAATAACATGGATGATGTAGATATTTCACTAATGAGCAAAGGGCCTAAACTCAACAATGAGCAAAAAGACACCTTAATTTCCCCTGTCACTGAAAAAGAGGTTGTTGCTGCCTTGAACAATATAGATGACACGAAATCCCCTAGGGTAGATGGCTACGGATCATATTTTTTCATAAAAAGCTTAGAATATTTTTAAAGGAGATGCTCTAAAGGCAGTTGAAGATTTCTTTGTTAATAACAATCTTTTTAAAGCATCCAACTGTACCCTGGTTATCTTGATTTCTAAAAGCAAAGAAGGATAAATGATCAAAGACTACCAACCTATCTCGTCTGCAGCACCATATACAAAGTCATATAAATAATTATCACAAAAAGGATGGGACAAGTGCTGAATTGCATAGTAGATAGGAATCAAGCCGCTTTCGTTCCCGTGTAGAGTATACCCAACCACATTCTCCTCACTTATGAGCTAATAAAGGGGTATAGTTAGCGTGGGGGAAATCCAAGATGCATAGTTCAAATGGATATTCAGAAAGCGTGTGATATTTTCAATTTGATGGCCATGGAGAAAGTCCTCATGGAGATCGGTTTCCTTCAAAATTTTGTTAGCTGGGTCATGTTGGCTGTGACCTCTGTGTCATATCGGTTCAACATTAATGGCAGTTATACCACTGTTATGGAGGCTAAACGGGGTTTGTGTCAGGGGGATCCCATGTCTCCCCTTTTGTTTGTCATAATGATGGAATATTTAAATAGGTGCCTCAAGCGTTTGAAAGATAATCCAAACTTTAACTTTCATTCAAAGTTTGAAAAATAGAACATCACAAATTTGTGCTTCACGGATGATCTATTGTTGTTTTTAAGGGGTGATCTCGAATAAGTTTAGCTCATGATTAATGCGTTTATGGTTTTTTCAAACTCCACAGGCTTTGGAGTACATCTTGCAAAGTGTTTAATTTTAGGTGGTGTTAAGAATTTATTTTTTCAATATATCCGGTACTGTGTCTCATAACAAGATGGCGGTTGTTTACTCAAACTTGGTACTATTCTCAAGTCTATGAGAACATGGAACTCTTGTTCTGGTGTAGTGAAAGAGACAATCAAAGGGGTTGTGTGCTATGGAGATATATCAACCTAAGTGGTTGATCGGTATTTTGTTGAAGTTTCATCCAAATCACATAGGATTAGCATTTCCGAAGTTATTTTGGAGCAAGAAGGAGTTGATAATCCTATTAGGGACCAAAGGATCATGGTTCTTAAGAAAGGATTGAAGGACATCCTTGGGTCTTGAAGATTTTGGGAAAATCAAACTTATCTTGGACAATCTGTTTATGGTATGATGATCAGTCAATACTCTGGTTGTTGTAGTCTGTTCCAGATACCTGTTAGAGGGAATCTCCTCTTCAGGTGCATAAGGATGGCGTTCAACATCTCAAAGTCATTTAGAAGATCTAAACATGGTGCTTTTGATTTGAGGTTTATTGAGATGTATAATATGCATGTTGCTGCAAGTATTTATGATCTGGTCCGGAAGGTTGATCAGTTGTTGGTGTATAGGTCTCTTGAGTTCCCTTCAAGAGATGTGTCTGGATTACTATGGGTATTATCTTAAAAGCCATAATGAATGATAAAATACATATGTTCGAGATTAATGTCTAAGCTGATGTTGGAACATCATATCAAGAGTTTGCTTCTTTAGAAAAGGAAGTTGTTCTGAAGATCATGGTGGAGTATGAAATCCAGTCACTATCCTAATATGGCATGATCCGTAGTATGATTAGCTATCATGACTATTTGGAATGATGAAGAATCCATTTGTGCTAAGTAATATGCAGAAGAAGATTGTCATACCTAACGCTCCACCTAGTGTGAGGAGGTAGTATTATTAGCTGACTGTATCTCTCAAAGAAGTCGTGAAGATAGGAACTTGAGAAAATATTCCTCTAATGAAGATATGCATATGATTGATTGCAAATACTTTGACGGGATCTGAGTATTTGTCTGAGGAGTGTGTAAAGTCTACTTCATGTGATTTCTACTTGTATTCTAGAGTTCATCATCAGTAGGAGCTTTCTTTATCCAAGACATGGGGAGTTAAGTCCTGTACATGGATTATTACCTCAATATTTTTGTCCTTGAAGTCTTGTGTGCTAGTCAAGCTTGTGGAGATGATGTATCTCATGTAAGATTATAATGTCAGACTACATGTCTTGACATAAGGACTACCAAGGTTTGTGTACTTATTATTGTTGTGATCTTAGAAGGACATGTATGATTCTAGTCATAAGAAGCTGGTTGATTGAATCATGAGTGCACCTGTCTCTGTGGAACACTTTGAGGGACAACATTATGCAGAAGAGAATTTATTTTTCTCTCCTACTTGAGGCATAAATAAGTAAGGGTTAGCTTGTAGCATGAGAAATCTCACACATGATATCTTATTCCTTTGGGCTATGTCACAGATTCTGACTGAGTATAGAATAGTGATCAGTAGAAGGCACTATATTTTACTCCAGGTCATGTGATGGCTTTGTGAACCACCTACTACTTGACTGGATATGGCTTGAGAAAAGAGACAATGTCTGAAAAGATGCCAGAACATTGTTAAGGACTTGGGTCTCTCAATGCTAGCAAAGGAATATTATGGACGGTGTGTCATACCCCAAAATTTGCCCATACTATTTCTCTTGTTCAAATTCAAATCAAGGTACAAAGCTCCAAGACACACTCTCCTAAACAAAGATCAGAGAATTAGGGTTTTGTTATTCTGAGGGAAAATCAATGAACCAAAGGCTCCAAGTATCCCACATGGTCTATGATACCCCACACTACCTCCATGAACAATTTCAAGTCTTAATTCAAAAGATTGATCACTCAATTGTTCAGAAAGTCAACAGTCGACTAGGTTGACCTAAAAGTCAACTGTGGTCAAAGTATAGTCAAAACTCCTGATTTTTTGTCAAGATCCTCATATTGAAGTATCATTCACCATTTAATCAATAACTGATCATGGTTCATCAAGGAAAGATCAAAAATCAACAATTCAAAAAGTTTCCAAATTAGGGTTTTCATAGGAGAAAGTCAACTAAACTTTGACCAGCCATAACTCTTACATGGAACATCAGAAATTTTCCATCCAAAACTTATTTTGAAGGAAATTTGATTCTCTACAATTTTGTGTCTCACAAGACAAGGCTAAAAATGCTTCATTTGGGAGATATGGACCAAAACATTATAGGTCCTTTTCAAAAGTCAACGAAAAGTCATTTTGTTTAAAAGAACACACAAGGAGCATGGAAGATTATTTTGACATGGTACGAAAAACACTGGTTAGAGGATTCTTCAAGGTTTCTAAAAAGTCCTAGAACTCCTCCATACCTCAAAAATTGAGGGAGATAGGCCTTGTCAAAGTTGGGCAAATTTAAGAAGGAAAATGTGAAGAAAAATAAATATTTTTGCAAATGGGCCCAAGTTTTTTGATCCAATCTTGATCCTCAAGTATCTAAGAGTCCAAAATCCCTTTGCCACGAAAATATATGATTTATTTGATTTATTTTGATTTTTTATTTCAATTAAAAAGAATTAAAATCATGTAAATTAAAGGAAAATCAAATATTTGGTAAAGGATGTGATTTGGATTCAATACAATCATCAATAATGTCTCAATATCAATCAAATTTCGTGCATAGGTGATTGGAAAGAGATTGAACCAATATTGGCTTAAATTAGAAACATATTTCAATCAAATTTTCTAAAAAAGCAAATCAAAGATTCAAAGAGATTTTGGCCAAGTTTGTTGACCTAAAACCTTCCACTATAAGTATACAACAAGTTCAGATGGCAAGGGTTACAAAAATTCTGATTCAAGAACCCTAAACCCGAGTTCAAAAAAAAGCAAGAAAATCTCCAACATCAATTCTGCATTGGAGGCCAATTCAAGGGTTCTTATTGATCTAAGTGTGTTCCTGGATCTCCAAGGAAGCTGTTCCAATCAATAGCAAGGCTCACAACATCAAGAACACGCACGTACAACCCTCGGTTTGTCACTTTTTATTTTGTGTCAATTTGCATCATACTAGCATCATTAAGCATATTCAAGTGTGTATTTGTGTTTACTTTGATGTTATGATTGTTTCTGGAGGTTTAATCGTGTTCTTATGCCGTATAGAGTGATGTGCCATAATAGGGTTTCGAAGTTTTTTTAGGGCTTTTTGATACAGGTATTCTTTGATTAAATCAGGGCCATAATCAGATTCGTGAGGGTCATACGAATGCAATGGTACCCTTGCGAAATTTTTTTGTGTGTGTTTGGACTTGTTCGCTATTTTTTTTGCAGGTGTAAAAAACAAGATTTTATAGCGTTCCATGGAAAAGGCGGTGTAAAAAAGGAGGTTGCAGAAATCGGAGGAAGAAGATGATGTGGTGGCACCATTTGATTGGCCAGATTCGAATGAAAAAGCGCGCGCGAATTTTTGTTTCCCAGATGGATCCAGTGCGTGCCAACCCACGTGAGCGTGATGCAACTCTCAGTCAAGGCCATCAGATTCTCATCCAAACTCATCCAACGCTTCAGGAGGCGAGGGCGTACCATGATCCATCAGAAGCTCGCCGCACTGGATAATTACGCTAAGTTTTCTATATTTTTTATTTTTAATTACACAAACTCAATATTTGTTTTATTTATATATATATATATATATATATATATATTTTTTTTTTTTCTTTTTTATATACTTTCTTTTAACAAATCTAGTTTTTACTAAATTTCTTTTCTTTTTTTTACAAACAACACAATTATATTTATCTTATTTATATTACTTATTTTATTCCTTATTTTATTCATATTTATTTATAATAATTATTTTGTTTATTGTGTTTATTTTATTTGATTTATTTATTTTAATTATTAAAACTAGTTTTTATTTATTTAAATTCTTTATAAAATCATCTTTTATTTGTTCACAAAAATCATGAGAATGTTTTTGCCCGAGTAAATTATTTTCTTTTCCTCGATTTAATTAATCAGGTTGCGAAACCAATAATTAATTAAATCGATTTGTTATTTTATTTAATTTACGCCCTAATCAGGGTTTACGAAGATCACACCTACACTAAAAGTATTTCTTTGTGCATTTTTTCAGGGTTAGCAATAGGGTTTCCTCCGACTATAAACCATCACAGATCAAATCAAAAGCTAAGTCCTATTTCATATTATTTCTTTTTATATTCATTCTATTTTATTTTGTTTCTTTCATCAAATTAGGGTTAGCCTTAATTGTCAGTGAATTAGCCATACACTCACTACTTTCTGTTTATTTCTCTTTTCCCAATTTTTCAGGGTTAGCCAACCGCCAAAGCTCAATAGTCGGTAACCCTAAATCTTAACATTGTTTATTTATTCTGCTTTAATTATTACTTGAGTCAGATCCGCTGGTTTCTTTTTCCCCTTCCCCATATTATTGTGTGGTTAGTAATCTTAGGGAGTGCAAGCCTTGAACTGAATTAGCATCACTAATTATAAGATAAAATTTCTGAATTAATCACATGATTGTTGCACCCACGCACTCTTTTTTGGTAACCCCTCTTGTTGCCTGTTGCCTTGTGTTTTTTTTGCAGAATAGCCATGTCTCTCGAATACGAGGATACCTCAACCATGTTGCCTCGACTAATGCAAAGATCATAAGTCCTTAATGATGCTGCCTTCGATACACTAAATATGATCTCGTCCCTCGGAAGTTGCCTACGAAGGGCTGAGGTATCCTCTGGTTTCCTAAACGAAAGGCTATTCTGATCCTTCCCTTAGACTACCCGCCTCTCTATGGCATGGGACAGTCTTATGGCGAATGATAACTCGATGACCCGTAAACATCCAAACGAAAGACTTCCTGCCCTCTTATGGCATGGATAGACTCTTTCACCCTGAAAGGCTAAAAGAATTTTTTCTACAAACATTAAGGTAATTGCTCCTAATTGCCTTGCTCTGGCTTAAATCTTTTTCTTACACTTTTTCATAAACCTTCAATAAGGCTACGCTCATTTACGAGCTAAAGTCCGTATTCTCTTCTTCTACATTTCTTTTCAAACGAGCAAAGCAATTAAGAGCCCATGGATAACCATGGATGCAAAGGGTGCCTTACACCTTCCCTTTGCATAAATTACCCCCCGAACTCAAATTTCTTTTAAAGGTTTTTTCTGTTCTTTTAGCCTTTCTGATATTTGGATAAAATAAAAGTCGGTGGCGACTCTTGCTTACCGTACATTTCGATAAATTCAGTTCACCGTATTACACGGTGCAATAAAAAAATACGTTAGAAGTGTGTAAAACGTGTATGTGCATGCACATTTATTGGAACCAACATTTTATGAAAACAGGTCCAGAGTCAATAAAGCATTCAAAACTGACTTGGATGGTGTATAGTTATTTGCATGATGTTATCTTCCTCAAATAATGTTCTCTTTGACCAATACCATAATTACTGTCAAGGATCGTTATTTCCTATGTAATTGCCCAACTATTTAAAGAGGTCACTCCCTATCTCTACTCATTTTGTGTCATTCACTTTCTAAATAGGATTATGGTGTTTGTTCGGGTATGGGTGAGTATTGTCTGGGTATGGATATGTGACGTCATTCTTTGCCAGTTTTTGGCTAAAAAGGGGGAGAGAAAATATGGTCAGGTGTTTGGTTTTGGGAATGCTTTCCTTCTTGTGTCTGAATTTATGAAGTTACAAAGATGTCAATTAAGATGTTTCATCATGCGTCTTGTTGGTTTTGTGTCTTGTAATCTGAGTTATGAACACAACTGTGTCCTGTGTTCTAAGTTACACAGGTTGATTGGTGGACGCTTCTTAAGTTTCCTCTTATGCTTCTTAAGGGGTCTCTTATGCCACTTAATGGGTCGCTCATACCCTCTGGAAGTGTTATCCATCAGTAGGGAAAATTGGATACTTTCATCAGTGGCAAGAGTTGGTTTCCATATTGAGGGGGAGTGTTAGTTATCTTCCTCATCATGTACACCAAATGACTTATGGACTTTTTACTCCTTTCCTGATGTTGTTGGTCTGTGGTGTGTGGGTACATGGAGCTTATTCAAAGTGTTGTGCAAAGTTATCAAACATGAAACTCTGACAACCTTCATATGAATAAGAAGAAGACTAACTCTCAGACATGTAGATCTGCTACTAAAAGTCTCAAGTTGAGAAGGTATACTTAAGGAGTGCATGAGGACTCTGGAACACTGATTGGACATTTAAATTTTTTGTTGTTGCTGAGATCTGATTCTAACATGTAAAACAAATTAGACAACATCATGTTAGATAGAATGTTTCAACATTGCAAAAAATATATGATGATCAATATATTGAACAAGATGTTCTATTTACTGCATCTGGTGTAACATGTCGAACAAGATGTCCTTGCTGAATCATTCGACATTATGACTAAGTGTTAAGTTGGGCTTTTGGACTATGTCTTAATTATTATAGATGCAGAATATTTGAAGAATATTATGCAATCTAATATAACGCTGAATCTAAGGATAAATTTTTTTATCTGTGCTCAAGAGATTTGATTGGTTTCAAAATATGGAGAATATTTAGGAAACTAATGTTTGGAGACCTATTTTCTCGGAGAATATTTTGCAGATTTCTAGTAGTCTCCCTACTGGGTTTTGAAGCCTAAGTCCAGAGTAGATGGATGGTATAAATAGAAAGCTATAAACCTTTTGAAGAGCAGAACTTGCGGGATTAGGTTAGGGTTTATCCTTTTATTGCGAGCCTCTCTAATATCATGTAGAAAGAAGAGTGTGACAGTTTATGGAGTTGTAAGTCGTGTCATGCATTCATAACCTATTAAGTATTGAATGTATGTATGTCCCTTAGGTATCATTGATACAGTTATCTAAGTATGTGTTGTTTGTGTTTCAAGCTAGTGTTCTTGTCAAAGCTTTTAAGTAAGATCAAGTATTTGTTGATTAAGGGAGTCTTAATTATGGATTATTTGTAATTGAAGATTGTGGTAAAGGATCGTCAATATCAGTGACTAAGGTAGTTATTGTGAGACATCACTGTGGTGATTGGAAGTGAGATGAGTTTCTCTTATCTAGAAAGTTCTTAGGTATAAGTTACATTGGGTAGGGATTAAGTGAGCAGTTGTAAACTGAAGGTTGTTTAGCTTCGAATTGATACTACTAATAGTGGATTTCCTTCCTGGCTTGGTAGCCTCTAGAGTAGGTGTTGTTTTACACCGAACTGAGTTAACAATCCTGCGTGTTCAATTACTTTTCAGCATTGTTTTTCATTCATGAATATCCTCCTTATGCTGTGTCAGATTAGATGTCCCAACAAGTCATAGGACATCTAGAATCTAAAGGCCAAAATTTCAAAAGTCAATAATACCAAACACTTCCTTGTTCCATACTTTCAACCTCTCTTTTAGCCCTTTAAGTTTTTCCTTTAAGAAGAATCCTACCTTCCCATGATTCCTCAAAGAATCCCAGTGTTTTTCACGAAAGGACCAAACTCCTTATGCTTCACCCAATAATTAAAGAATTTAAAGGGTTTCGACCCCTAATTTATTGAATTTCCTTTGATCCACATGGGATTATGATATGAAATATATCTACTACCAATGAATTGATTGTCCATTTTCCAAGTTGTCAAAATTCCATATGTCAACAAAAACCTATCCAATCTGTTCATAACTAAACCATTAAGTTAGAACCAAGTGAAATTTCCCCCAAAAATTAGTACATCAGGAAGACTCATGGATCTTATAAAGTCCTGAAACTCATCATTTCAACTCTATTGATGGAAGAGTTTTAACCTTTTCTCTCATTCTTCCTTTTTACTACATTAAAATTTCTTACTATACACCAATCAACTTTGAACAAATTCTTGAACCATGTTAATTTTTTTTATATATACTCTCTCCTTCTCATAATAATTGACTCATTTGAAATAAAATAATGTCCCAAAATGAGTGAGTCATTTCAATTTCAATACATTTTTTTTTCAATTCTACTATTTAATTATTAAAAATTTCATCATTTCATTACATGATAAGAGTATTATAGTAAAAATACTATGGAAAATTTTTAGGTGGACACATACCTAAGAAATTGTTTTACACACAACCAATCACAAAATTTTAATTAATTAAAAAATAAATACTGATTTTTCTCTCTCCTTCATAATCTCAACCGCCCCATGAATCCAATTAAAAACAAAATTAAAATTAAAATTAATTTAAAAAAGACTCTTTCTTATTGGTTGTGCTTAAGAATGTGGATTTAGGGTCGTGTCCATGCAAGAATTGCTCAAATACTATTATCTCTTATTTTTATACACTTTTCTTAATCTGTGAGAAATGATAGACTGAGTTACTCGTTGTAGGATGAAGGTAGTATAAATTAAGTGTGTCCAACTTAATAGTTTTTTACTATCTTATTATTAGTATTTTTAAACAAAATAATTAAAAACAAAACCGGACCATATAGTTTTATATACTCATGCAATAAAATAAAATAAAAGTCTAATGAACAGTGTAAAATAATAACTTTACACTGTTGTTGAATAATAAATTAACATATGCCATATGATTTTAAAAAATTAAAATTGAAAGGTGGTTTGACAAAATATATAATATTTATTGGTTGACAATATATCTGTTGGGACTCGGTGCATCTTGATTTCCTTTAAAAAAAAAACATAACATTTTAATAAAATAAGAAATAATATATTTTGTTATATATGCTATTTTTTAAGCGGTCTATTCAATGACTCGTACAATTATGTTGCTTTGACAAGGTATAAATTAAGTTTGCTTTGGAAATATCACAATATCACATTAATGATAATGACACATTTTTTAATTATTAAAAATAATATTATTATAATGAATAATTATTATTCATTTAATAATAGGACAAATCTACAACTCAATTTTTTTAATCGGATAAAAAGTATCATATGAAAATAGTTTTTAAATATATAAAAATTTGTCTTGATAGATGCTTTTAAAGATGTTAAAATTAACAAAACTGATTTTTTGTATTTCATGGGAAATAACGAGATAATTTTTTATAAGAAAATATATGAAAGTTTGTCTGAATAGTTCTGAGTTAAAGATCTTAAAAGTTAACTAGACCGACTTTTATACTATTTTTTTAGAAACAACTATTTTAGTTTTTTAAAATAAATTTTATTTAATTTTTTTATATCATTTAATACATTTCAATTATTTAAATAACTCATTTACATATTTTAAATATTTATATAATTTACTAAAAATTCTAAAGTAAATTCCATTCAACATCATATCTATATAACCCATTAACAAGATAAATTTTTAAAATATATTTTATAAACTATTTCTATTTTTTATGTGTAGGTATTTATTTAGTAAGAGAGAGTAATTGATCTTTTTCTTAAGAAAGTGAAAATATCTCCTGTTTTTAACTATGGAAAAGTAAAAATAGAATTGTTAGAATAAATAATGAAGGTGTGAGTAAGTAGAAAAATAGTTTTATATTGTATATGATTGTGGTGATTTGAAAATATATAAGTGAGAGAGAATTCATTCACTTTAAGGTTTTAGGTGGACAAATAATGTTGTCTCTCACAAAGATACATAATCTTCAACTTTATATCAACGCCCCGTTTAACAACTATTGGATCTTTTGTTGGGGGTCTGCTGCAAAATATGAACGAGAAGAAATTCCAAAGCGTGTGTTTATTGCACATTCACATTAAGCATATTGATCCACAGTATTTTACAGAATAAAGTTATCTCATTTATTCTCGTGCACTAGAAAAATAAAAGAATGACTTACATATAAATTTTGCCACTTGAAATATCGTGATTTTTGTATGTTTTTCAGTTTACAAATCATCTCTATTTATAGATAAATTCATGCCACTTGGTGAAGGAAAACAACCATTTAAAAGATTTTGTTCATGAATGATTACATTGTTTTAATTGTATAGCATTACACATTTTCTCTAAAAAAATCTTTTTTTAACCATTGCTACTTTCCAAATATATTTTGGAAATTTCTCTCACAACAAATGGTTTATAAGTGGGAGAACCCACTCACCTATCACCTTAAGGTTTTAGGTGAATAAGTGGTGTATCTCTCATAAAGGTGACTAGTCCTACACTATGTATCAATGGTCCACAGTGAAATACTCCCCAACAAATTATATCACGAGCCTTTGATTTCGAGAAAGGGATCGACTAACTTATATTGAAATGCCCAAGAATAATGCAAGTGTGAATAAGTGGTACGTCTCACATTGGATAGAAATGTGGTGACTTAAGCATTTATAAGTGGGAGAACCCACTCACCTATCAATGCATAATCATCAACTATGTATCAATGCTCCTTATAAGTGGGAACATTGTGGACGCACACTTGAGGGAGAGTGTTAGAATAATAATGCAAGTGTGTGAGTAAGTGGATAAATAGCCTTATATTGGATAAAAATGTGGTGACTTGAGAATATATAAGTGAGAGAATCCACTCACCTTAAGATTTTAGGTGGACAAGTTGTATGTCTCTCACAAAGATGCATAATCCTCAACTATATATCAATGTTCTCTAGTAAAAAAAAAACTTTCCCCAACAAAATCTATGTCACTTTTCTTAAAGAATTATGTAAAATTATTTATATTTAAATATATGTTCATAAAAATGAATTTAACATAAATTTATAGAAAAATTGCACTTAAAATTTATTAAAATAACACAACATTCACTCTATTTATAAAATATACACTAACTTTTTAAATTCTCACCACATATACAAATATTTCCTTCTTCATTACTCCTCTGGTCTCATTTATAAGAAAAGATTTCTTTTATAGATACATTGAATAAATAATGTATCTGGACAAAATGTTGTCCAAATACATTATTTATTTAATGTATCTAATAAAAGAATCTTTTCTTATAAATATATATGTTAAATTAATATAACTATATGGTTTTATTAAGTTTGTCAATTTTTTTAAATCACCTATGAAAGTGTTTAAACTTTAAATCACCAACGAAAGTGTTTAAACTTTAAATCACCTATGAAACTATAACTATATGGTTTTATTAAGTTTGTCAATTTTTTTATATTGTGTTAATAAATAGTAGGTGTAATTATCCGAGATGAGATGACATAAATTTCTACCAATTTTATTAGAAGTTTTGAGTTTAAATTTAATATTAAACACGCCACAGTGTTAAAATTTTTAGAAAAAATTACCGTTTATTATAAACTTATAAGATTCAAGTCTTTGCAGCAGGCAGAAATTTTCTATTTATAAAAAAAATGGGTGTAACTTTTACTAAATGTAATTGTAAAATTCATATTTATAATTCAGAGTTAAAAATCTAACCTTAAACAACTTTAACATAAACTAAATATGTTGATTTCTCTCTCAATCTCTCTATATATATCCAAGACATTAATAGATAGATAATATCAACATTGAATTCTAGCCTCAAAAGTTTAGCAATGGGTTCCAATAACCAAACCAACTCAAAAAGCCATAGCAGCAATGAAAACCAAGTTGCGGTGGTTGTAGTACCTTTCCCAGCACAAGGTCATCTAAACCAGCTTCTCCACTTGTCCCGCCTAATCCTATCCCACAACATACCCGTCCATTATGTCGGCACTTCCACACACAACCGTCAAGCAACACTCCGTGTCCATGGTTGGGATCCAAACTCCATTTCAAACATCCATTTTCATCACTTCAAACTTCCTCCATTTCACTCCCCTCCTCCCAACCCAAACTCCGAAACCAAATTCCCTTCTCACATGTTTCCTTCTTTTGAAGCTTCTTCATATCTTCGTCAGCCCGTGGCAGAACTCATGCACTCACTGTCGTCTCTTTTCAGAAGGGTTGTTGTGATTCATGACAGTCTTATGGCGTCGGTTGTGCAAGATGCTAAAAACATAGCAAATGTTGAGAATTACTCGTTTATCTGTACATGTGCTTTTACAGTTTTCTACTCATTGGAGAGACTTGGGAAACTTCCACCGGAAAGGCCACATGTTATAGATGTTCCTTCTATGGAAGGATGTTTCATAGCCCAAATGGAGGACTTCATTGTTGCACAAAGTGAATACTCTAAATTCATTGATGGAAGCATCTTTAATACTAGTAGAGCAATTGAAAGTCCTTACTTGGAGTTGATAGAGAAAATTGATTGCAGCAAGAAGCTTTGGGCTTTGGGACCCTTCAACCCTTTAACCATTGAGAACAAGAAAGATTCAAAGAGTAGACACTCATGCATGGAATGGCTTGACAAACAAGAACCAAAATCAGTTATATATGTGTCATTTGGAACGACAACAACCTTAAAAGATGAACAGATTGAACAGATTGCACTTGGGTTGGAACAAAGCAAGAAAAAGTTCATTTGGGTGTTGAGAGATGCTGATAAAGGAGACATTTTTGATGGAAATGAAGACAAGAGAGACGAACTTGCAAGAGGGTTTGAAGAGAGAGTTAAAGGAATGGGGTTAGTTGTGAGAGATTGGGCACCCCAGTTGGAAATTCTAAACCACACTTCAACAGGAGGGTTTATGAGTCATTGTGGATGGAACTCTAGCTTGGAGAGCATTTCCATGGGGGTGCCAATAGCAGCATGGCCTATGCATTCTGATCAACCGAGAAACTGTGCTTTTATAACACAGGTGTTAAAGGTTGGTTTAGTTGTGAAGGATTGGGATAAAAGAGATGAGTTGGTAACTGCTTTAGATGTTGAGAATGCTGTTAGAAGGTTGATGGAAACAAAGGAAGGTGATGAGATGAGAGAAAGAGCAATCAAACTTAAAAATGATATTGGTATGTCCATGGAAGAAGGTGGAGTTTGTCGTATGGAGATGGATTCTTTCATAGCCCATATCACTAGATAGTTTTCTTGTGGATGTTGTTGCAAATTCCTGCTTCATGCTACA
Organism: Vicia villosa; assembly: GCF_029867415.1. Lineage (NCBI taxonomy): Eukaryota > Viridiplantae > Streptophyta > Magnoliopsida > Fabales > Fabaceae > Vicia > Vicia villosa. The sequence continues at coordinate 155,147,434 of NC_081183.1, forward strand.
TTTCTTAATTTGTATGTGTTAGTGTTTGTACTATTTGTATTTTGAATATCTTTGGAGTATTGATCAATGTATTATGAGCATGAATTGTTAAATTAACAAGTAATTGAATACTTGTATGGTTTTACATTCTTGATCTCCCTTGCATTCTTAAGGATGACAATGAGTCGGGAGCGGGTTTCACACTACCCAAACCCGCACCCGAAATCGTCACCTGAATCTAAATCCAAATTCAAAAGCTGTTCGGGTGACAAAATAACACTCAGGCTCACACCTATTGGGTTCGGGTCTGCTTGCCATCCCTAAGGACCAGATGCGTCTGTGTAATTTATAACTAGTGGAATTAAGGTGTTCGCGGGTCGGTTTGGTTCGGTTTCAAGAGAATTCGATATCCAAACCCATTAAAATTAAATGGACTGGGTTGAATTGAATTTGCAAATTTTTACGAACCGAATCGAACCAAAAAACAACTGATTAGTTTGAGTTGAATTAACTAGGTAAATAAAAAAATTTAAATATATTTAAAAAAAATAACTTATTTATGGAAATTAATTTTTTATAACAATATTAAAAAAGTATAATATTAATAGTGTTGAATTGTAATATTAGAGTATCAAATTTTCCTTAATAGATTCAAAAACATCTAACAAAAAAAATATCTAACATAAATGTTTTTGAATCTATAACTAGTCACTTAAGTTAATAGGATAATAAATGTGTTTCATAGTTCTATGATCAGTTACCGTATTACACTAACAATTTTCTAATAACAAATTAAAATAGCATAATTTGTCTACATTCAACATTTCACTTTTTTTCTTCTTGAATTTCAATGTTTGGTAGTAATTTTCATTTTTTTATAATCTCGGTATCCGGCCTTTCGACCGACTAAGCTAACGGATAGAAAATTGAAAATACGATGCCCGAATCAATTGTCAATAAATTTTATTGGTATAATTCGGTTATTGCTCGAACTTAAAAAATATCCGATCAAAATACTTGATTCAAATTTACCCGAATCAATGAAGACCTCTAATTAGAACGAAGTTATGATGCTTATTTGAATGAACTATTTATTGTGTGTGAACAAATTGGTTTGCATTAAATTGTGACGAATCCTTCCCATGTGGAGGATGGTACTCATGATGTTAGACATTTGGCAACGGAAAGTGTAAAATCCGTAAAAGGAAATAAAATTCAATGTATTGAAAAATAAAAATAAAAAATTAGAGATTTTTTTTTCATTTTATAGTGGTGAAAAAATTCTTGAAAATTCTAAAATGTTCTTCGGAGATGCATCTCCGATCGTATTTCATACTAAATTTTAAGACGTTTCGAAGATGCATCTTCGAAAATACCTTATTTTTATTTGAACGTTAAATTTAAACATTCAGGTGTATTTTCAGAGATGTATTTTCAAAATAATTCAGTACGTACCACCTTGCTGATGAACTATTTCATTCTCCTCTTTTCACTTTATAACAAAAAATCCTCCAAAAACTACATTCATTCTCAAACCATTTTTCGGCTTCAAATCAAGTTTCAAGTGTTTTATCATGTCAAAGAGAGTATTAAAAGCTTCAATTTCAGTTAAATTTTCACCATTTCATCCCTCATTTCCTAGCATTGGAGTTGATTTTTTATCAAAATACTGCGTTGTTCTGGAAATGCATTTCCAAAACTCACCTAAATTATTTTGGAAGTGCATTTCTGAAACTATCTATGTTATAAAAACAAAATTCTTAACAAATTTTCTATTTTTCCCGTTTTAGATATGGTGCATCCCGACATGTTTCCCAAAGTTGTTTTGGCCAAGTTGAATGATGATGCTAAGCCAGATGAGGTGAATGACGATGCTAAAACGATTGTTGTTGAGATAGATGTTGGGCAACAATTTCCAAATGATCAGTTTTTCAAGGCTCGTCAACATATGCTTGACTAGGTCCGAATGGAAGCTAACAAACTCGAGTTTGACGTTATGATTAGAAGGTCCAACAATGGCATTAGTATAAGGCAAGCATTTGTAACGATGATATGCAAGAGAGGTGGAAAAGATGTTTCAAGATTTCGGCAGTTAAAACATGATTACACCGGATCGAAAAAATGTGAGTGTCTGTTTAAATTTCGTGGATCATGTCGAGTGGATGATACGTGGCAGTTTAGTGTCATTTGTGGGAAACATAATCATGCGTTGGACACCAAGCTACAAGGTCATCCAACTATAGGTTGACTTAAGCCGGAGGAGAAAGAAATTATTTCGAAAATGTCGATAATCAAAGTTGCGTCGAGAAACATAATTGCAGATTTGAAACAAAAGAGATCACAAAATGCGTCAAATATCAAGCAGGTATTCAACAGACATTATAAACAGAACATTGCGAGCAGAGGTTCGAGATCCGAAATGCAACAACTTTTGAAACTTTTGGACGATAACCACTATGTTTCAAGGTAAATAGTGTGTGATGATAAAGTAAGTGTCTGTGACATTTTTTAGACTCATACAGGAAGTATCAAGTTGTTCAACACATTTCTAACCGTCTTTATAATTAATTCAACGTATAAGACCAACAAGTATAGGTTTCCTCTTCTAGAAATTATTGGTGTCACTTCTACGGAGAAGACATTTTCTGTGGGGGTGATGGTAATTGTGGTTTTTAGGCCGTGTCCGGTTTACTTGGTAAAGGAGAAGAGAATCACACTCATGTGCGACAAACACTAATTTCGGAGTAGACAGTGCATAGGGAAGCTTACACAGGAATATATGGGAATAAGGAAGGATTCGATAAAATTCACATTACTCTTGTTCCATGTGTTACTGGTTCTGCACCACCTGAAAAATGGATGTGCTTCTCTAAAATGGGTCATCTTATAGCAAGTGCATATGACAAGGTGTGTATCGATCTGACGAGATATGGTTTTTCGGAGACACTTTTCCTACTTCGGAGTCGTCCACCTCAAGACCCATCAGGCCGTATCATTTGTATTGGGTATCTTAGATCGCTCCATTTTGTTCTGGTTTAATTGAAACCATCGTGTCCTATTTTGGATACATCTGTGGAGTGGACGGCACATTCTGTAACACCCTTCTAGACCCCGCGGAAAATTTAACAAAAATCAGAGTAAACATGAAAAAGGGTATTACAACTCCAATAAAATAAACAAAGATTCATGTCATGCCATAAAGGAACGATAAACCAAAAATTATTCAGATATCATGTTAACACAGCGGAATATTCTTAACAACTGAATAGTTAAACATCCAGAGTCGGAGACTCATGATCCAACCATAAACCATAAACAAAACAAGGATTTATCAACCAATCCTAAAATAACGTTCCCAGTGTTACACGACCAGAGCATGACACAGACCCAACTGACTCTAACGAATTACTTGACGAGCTAATCCTCACCAAGTACACAAGCTACTCCTCAATCTGAAAAAAATAACAACAGTAAGGGTGAGTTTCATTCGCATTAACAAATGTTATAGGAATATAAACAATACAACTTCATTCATACATTATTCACCCAAATTCAATTATATTCAGGTAGTATAGCAACATTCATCAGATACAATCATCCATACCAAATACACATAAATTATAACATTGAACTACTTCCATTCATGTTACAATTATACTCAACAACCTAATGCAATGCAACTAAATGCATGTGGTACCAAACATGGGATAACCTATCTCACCGATCCACCACCATAAAGATTCGGCTACTTCTCTCACTAATTCCACACAATGGGAATTAGCTACCACTGTCCCATCACCATAAGGGATACAGCCCACAACATGATTATGAAATGCATGCATCACATACCGCATGCTAATCATCAATACCAAACAACTGAACAATCATAATCATCAACCGATGCAATAACACTAGCCACACAATAGTTATGCTATTTTTTTTCAACCATCTCAAATATACATTTTACATCAGCAACACATGTATATTAATCATCAATCACAACCAAGACGAGTTAATAGTCAAAACATTCACCAGTGCATTTATACGCATAAACCACCACAACCAATTAAATCAAGTGTTTTAAAATAAAATCAAGTCACAACTCAAAACACTATTTTATTGCGTAAATCGCTTAATTAGCTTCACTGTGCTCGAAACGGCACATCAAACGGACTAACAGTTAAAAAGTTATACATCGTTAAACTTTTAAAAAGTCCCAAACAGCAACAGCACGCGGCGCCAACTTGGTTCGCGGCGCGAACTGAGCGTTCCAAAAATCATTGGCTCTCTGCCAAGCTATTCGCGGCGCAAACACCTGTACGCGACGCGAAACGAGAAAAAGTTACGCCTTCGCGGCGCCGACACAGGTACGCGGTGCGACCTATACATATCACAACATCCTGGCATTCTGCCCACCTGTTTGCGGCGCCAACCCTGTGCACGCGTCGCCAACCGGCGATTTCAGAAACCCCAACCTGCAGAAAACAACATTCTATACATCCCAAATGCCCTCAAAATCATACCAGTACGAATTTATGAAAATGAACCACACATGTAACACAATTGGCACATTTACACATACTTCTAATCATGCTTAACATCATTATTCAACACCAATCATCATTCACAACATAAATTGAACCAAAGTTCTATAAACCCCAAAACCCCAAACCCGACATACAATCCAATTCAGAATCCTAACATACAAACTCTATTGAATCATTCATACAACCCATAATAGAGGTTAATGAGAAGAATCCCCCCTTACCTCGATGTCGAATTCTTGGATGCTCTTGCTCTTCACTCTTGCTCTTCTCCCAATTTAACGTTCAGCTCTTTTCTTCTCCCTTTTGGTTCTCTTTTCACAAAATCCTCCTCTTTTCTATTTTATGAAAATATAACCTTATTTTAGAAAAAAAAAGGCTTTACAACTAACACACCCCCCAATTGCTACTTGCGACACTGGCCCATTAGCCTTATTAATCCATATTTCTCAAATAATTCAATTAATTCTATTATTTAATAAAAAATTAATTAAATTAAATAAAGAAATTTATGGGGTGTTACAACCCTCCCCCACTAGAAAAGATTTCGTCCTCGAAAACATACCTTAGGCAAAGAGTTCCGGGTAGGAGTCCTTCATCTGGCTCTCCAATTCCCATGTAACATTTCCACCGGCTGGTCCTCCCCAAGCTACTCTGACCAACGCTATCTCCTTGCCACGGAATTGTTTCACCTTCCGATCTTCAATCCTCATAGGTAAAGCTTCAATTGTCAGATTATCCTTTACCTGTACATCATCCACTTGGATCACATGCGACGGATCAGCAATGTATTTCCTCAACTGCGACACATGGAATACATCATGCATATTTGCAAGCGTCGGTGGCAACGCAATGCGAAACGCCACATCTCCTACTCTTTCTGAAATCTGAAGCGGACCAATAAAACGCGGAGTCAACTTTCTTGACTTTAGGGCTCGTGCGATACCAGTCATAGGAGTAACTCTCATAAACACGTGATCTCCTTCCTGAAATTCAAGTGTTCTCCTCCTCTTGTCATGGTAACTCTTCTGACGACTCTGAGAAGCCTTCATCTTCTCCTGAATCATCTTAATCTTTTTCGTCGTTTCTTGAACAATCTCTGGTCCAATCACCGCACTTTCGCCTGATTCGTACCAACATAAAGGCGTCCTACACCTCCGACCATACAAAGCTTCAAACGGAGCCGTACCAATACTCGAGTGAAAACTATTATTGTAGGTAAATTCGATCAAGGGTAGATAACTATACCAAGTACCACCTTTTTCTAACACACAAGCACGCAACAAATCTTCTAGCGATTGAATAGTTCTTTCTGTCTGTCCATCCGTCTGCGGATGATAAGCAGAACTCAATCTCAGCTTAGTACCCAAAGCCTTCTGCAAAACTTCCCAAAATTTGGATGTAAACCTTGGATCTCTATATGACATGATACTCGATGGAATACCATGTAAACTCACTATCTTCTCAATGTACAATTGAGCAAGTCTCTCCATCGGGTAATCCATTCTCATTGGTATAAAATGAGCAGACTTTGTCAACCTATCCACAATAACCCAAATGGCTTCATAGTTCTTCACCGTCTTCGGCAAACCAGAAACAAAATCCATAGATATACTATCCCACTTCCATTCTGGAATAAATAACGGTTGCATAGCTCCATATGGTTTCTGATGCTCAATCTTCGACTTCTGACAAGTCAAACAGGCATAGACAAATTCAGCTATTTCCTTTTTCATTCCAGGCCACCAAAACAGCTTCTTTAAATCATGATACATCTTGGTAGCACCAGGATGAATACTCAATCCACTACGATGTCCTTCTTCGAGAATACTCTTCCTCAATTCGGAAATATTAGGAACATAAACACGATTACCAAACCTTATAATACCATTCTCGTCGATTCTGAATTCACCTCCCTTGCCTTGGTTAATCAGAGTCAACTTATCCACCAACTCTACATCAGCTTTCTGACATTCTCGAATCTCTTCCAGAATACCACTAGTCAGTTTCAGCATACCCAACTTAACACTGACAGGAGTGCCTTCGCATACTAAACTCAAATCTCTGAATTGTTCAATTAAATCCAATTCTCTCGCCATAAGCATAGACATATGCAAAGACTTCCTACTCAAAGCATCGGCAACCACGTTTGCTTTACCCGGATGGTAATTTAGCCCAAAATCATAATCCTTAAGGAACTCTAACCACCTTCTTTGCCTCATATTCAACTCTTTTTTATCAAAGAGATACTTCAGACTCTTGTGATCACTAAACACTTCAAACCTCGAACCATACAGATAATGTCTCCACAATTTCAACACAAATACCACTGCTGCCAACTCTAAGTCATGAGTCAGATAGTTTCTCTCATGCACTTTGAGTTGTCTCGACGCATAAGAGACTACCTGTTGATTCTGCATTAGTACACCTCCTAATCCCAACAACGAAGCATCACAATATACAACAAAAGATTCCGCCGGATTCGGAAAAATCAAGATCGGCGCACTAGTCAACCTCTTCTTCAACTCTTGGAATCCTTCTTCACATTTCGAATCCCAGATGAATGCTTGACCCTTCCTAGTCAACTTAGTTAACGGAAACGCTAGCTTTGAAAAACCTTCAATGAACTTTCTATAGTAACCCGCAAGACCAAGGAAACTACGGATTTCGGAAACTGACTTCGGAGCTTCCCATTGAGACACTGCTTCTACTTTCGTTGGGTCAACGGCAATACCATCTTTAGAAATTACATGCCCAAGAAAGCTTACTTCACTTAGCCAGAACTCACACTTTGACAGTTTCGCATAAAGTTTCTTTTCCTTCAGTAGTTCTAATACCACCCTTAAATGCTTTGTATGTTCTTCTTCACTCTTAGAATATATCAGAATATCATCGATAAATACCACCACAAACTGATCCAGGTAAGGATGGAAGATCCTATTCATATACTCCATGAAAACTCCCGGCGCATTAGTTACTTCAAATGGCATCACTGTATACTCGTAATGGCCATACCTTATTCTAAATGCCGTTTTCTGAATATCGTCCGTCTTCACCCAAATCTGATGATATCTCGACCTCAAGTCAATTTTCCTGAACACACTCGCACCAACCAATTGATCCATCAAATCATCAATCCTCGGTAATGGATACCGATTCTTGATAGTAACTTTATTCAGCTGTCTATAATCCACACACAATCTCATAAAACCTTCTTTCTTCTTTACCAACAACACCGGCGCACCCCACGGCGACACACTAGGACGAATGAATTCTTTTTCCAGTAACTCTTCTAGCTGACTCTTTAACTCTGCTAGTTCAGATGCCGACATACGATACGGCGCCATCGACACCGGACTAGTTCCAGGAACTAACTCAATAGCAAATTCTACCTCCCTCTCTGGCGGTAACTCTCTTACATCTTCTGGAAAGACTTCTGGAAATTCACATACTACCGGTAAGTCACTACTCACCACTTTCTTCTTCACTTCCATGGATGCAATCAACATAAACACGACAGCCCCGTCCTTCATTGCTTCATCCACTTGTCTAGCAGTCATTGCTAAACTCTCAACACCGACATCTTCCGGAAAAATAACCGTCTTCGTGAAACAGTTGATATGAACCCGATTAAATTGCAACCAATTCATACCCAGGATGACATCAAGTTGTTCCAACGGAAGGCACACTAAGTCCATTCCGAACTCTCTACCAAAAATATCAACTGGACAGTTCAAACAGGCAAACGAAGTAGTCATTGAACCCGACGCAGGAGTGTCAATGATCATACTTCCATGAATATCAGATATTTCCAAGTTCAGATGTTTAGCACAATCCAACGAAATAAACGAGTGAGTTGCTCCAGTATCTATTATTGCAATTAAAGGAGTGCCATGGATAAAACACGTACCTTTAATCAATCGATCCTCTGGAGTAGTCTCTGAACCTGATAAAGCGAAAACTTTACCCCCAGCTTGATTCTTCTATGGCTTAGGGCACTGTGGACTAATATGACCTTCTTCACCACAGTTATAACAAGTCACAGTCCTTCCCTTGCAGTCAACAGCAATGTGGCCTGCTTTACCACACCTGTAGCACTTCTTCTCTTCGCTTTTGCACTCGTGCACGCGATGTCTAGGTTCCCCACACTTAAAGCACTTAACAGGGGCACTAGAGTCTCCCCCACTAGGCTTCTTCCAACCTCCAGCTTTATAATTACCTTTACCATATGGTTTACCACGGTCCATAGGCTTCTTCCCTTTCTTGTCAACTAACTCGCGAGAGTGAGATGAATTCAGCTTGAGGTTATCCTCTTCATAGATCCTACTACAATCCACCAAATCTGTAAACCGACGAATCCTTTGGTACCTGATTCCCTGCTTAATTTCATCCCGAAGACCATTCTCGAACTTAACACATTTCGAAAATTCGCTCGCTTCATCATTGTTATAGTGGACATAGTACTTGGCCAGCTCAACAAACTTTGAAGCATAGTCCGGTACCGTCATGTTACCTTGTGTCAGCTCCAAAAACTCAACTTCTTTCCTGCCCCGAACATCCTCAGGAAAGTACCTCCTCAGGAATTCTCGCCTGAATACAGCCCAAGTGATCGCTACACCTGCAGATTCAAGTTCATCTCTACTAGCCATCCACCAATCATCAGCTTCTTCAGACAGCATGTGAGTCCCATACCTCACCTTCAGATTTTCAGCACAATCGATCACTCTGAAGATCCTTTCAATTTCCTTCAGCCACCTCTGAGCGCCTTCGGGATCGTGCGTGCCTTTGAACAACGGAGGATTGTTCCTCTGAAAACTGTTCAGCTGCCTGTCAGCACCAATACCAGCTCCATTGGCATTCCCTCCTAAAACACCAGCAATCATGCCCAGAGCCTCAGCAATCGCGTCGTCATTTCTTCCTCCTCTTCCGGCCATTGTTCTGCTAAATATCAGACAATATTCATTAGAACAAGAAGTATCGACAGTGTCAACTTTACACTAATCGTATACGAAGGATTAACCGACACAAAGACTCTGACTCAAACGACCGACTATGCTCTGATACCACTATTGTAACACCCTTCTAGACCTCGCGGAAAATTTAACAAAAATCAGAGTAAACATGAAAAAGGGTATTACAACTCCAATAAAATAAACAAAGATTCATGTCATGCCATAAAGGAACGATAAACCAAAAATTATTCAGATATCATGTTAACACAGCGGAATATTCTTAACAACTGAATAATTAAACATCCAGAGTCGGAGACTCATGATCCAACCATAAACCATAAACAAAACAAGGATTTATCAACCAATCCTAAAATAATGTTCCCAGTGTTACACGACCAGAGCATGACACAGACCCAACTGACTCTAACGAATTACTTGACGAGCTAATCCTCACCAAGTACACAAGCTACTCCTCAATCTGAAAAAAATAACAACAGTAAGGGTGAGTTTCATTCGCATTAACAAATGTTATAGGAATATAAACAATACAACTTCATTCATACATTATTCACCCAAATTCAATTATATTCAGATAGTATAGCAACATTCATCAGATACAATCATCCATACCAAATACACACAAATTATAACATTGGACTACTTCCATTCATGTTACAATTATACACAACAACCTAATGCAATGCAACTAAATGCATGTGGTACCAAACATGGGATAACCCATCTCACCGATCCACCACCATAAAGATTCGACTACTTCTCTCACCAATTCCACACAATGGGAATTAGCTACCTCTATCCCACCACCATAAGGGATACAGCCCACAACATGATTATGAAATGCATGCATCACATACCGCATGCTAATCATCAATACCAAACTGTGGTGTCGTTTTATTTTACCTCCCCGTTTCACTTGGGAGGACGGCACGCTAGACCCTTCACGCGAAATTTGGAAGGAGAATGCGCCCGTGGTGGGATGAATTTTATTTCAGTTCTTCCTACGATATCACACGAACTTTCTTATTTGTCCTACGAGTAGGAAAGGGAAAAAAAGATCTCAACTAAACCCTAGGAGTTTGCTAAGTGTGGGGATTTACACCTAGACTAGAAATTCTGGAGTCCGGGAGGTCGGTTATACATAGGGAAGTGTTTAAACACCCTACATATCTGTAGTACTCTACAGGAACCTTCTCTGTGTCATTGTGTTTGTGTTTGCTGCTAATGATTGGGAAAGTTTCTCCTTTGTGTTAGGAGAAGGAATTGAATTGATTGAAGAAAGACAGACAGATAGACAGACTGACTATTTTTGGTATTTTATTAGCTCGCTGAGATTCCTTGTGAACCTCATGCCTACATATCCCTAGTGGAAGTCAGAGCTTAATGTAGTTCGGGGAACTAACTAGGGAAATTAATTGTTTTTGGTGCCTTGCTTGAAGCTCAAGGTTGAAGCTTGGAATTAAATCTCTGTTTACAGTAAAGAGACATGAAATTATCTCTACAGAGAGGTATTTGTACTATTCTACCACAAACATTTTGAAGGAGTGACAGAATAACTGAATTCATTTCATTCAAGAGGGGGACCTTACTTGGGTGTACAAGTATGCCAGTCAGATGCCTCTTAAATGAAAGAAAAATGCTCGTCCAAATTAGGGAAAGTGTACAAGTCTGGGGATGTGCCAGAGCATGTCTTTCAGAGTCCTAAATGGGAGACTTTGATTGAAATTGAAATTGAAATGTTTGTTTGTTTGAATGTGGTAGAGTAGTAAAAAATGTCTCTCTATAGAGATAAGCTATGTCTATCTACTGTATAAAAGATTTGACTTTTAGATGGCTTGTATGAGGCCCAAGCTTGAGGCTTTTTGATTGATTAATTAATATTATTGACTCTGGGAGATGACTCCACTGGGGATTAATTAAAGGGTATTTTTGTGTTCTGTACAAAGCCCAGAATTGAGGCTGACTCTACTTAGGGAGACTCTATTTGTGTGCCTTGTACAAAGCCCAAGGTTGTGGCTGACTGTTGAGGATAATTGAATGAATGACTTTATTTTATGTGCCTTGTACAAAGCCCAAGGTTGTGGCTGACTCTAGCTAGGGAAAACATTATTTTCTGCCTTGTACAAAGCCCAAGGTTGTGGCGGACTCTTAAATGAATTAAGTATGGATGACTATATGGGGAAAAGATCCTAAGTGTTAGGAATCTTTGACACATGAAAGATATGGTTTATCTGCCTTGTACAAAGCCCAAGGTTGTGGCTACTGAGTGATGAAGAACTCACTGGGGAGACTCTATTATCTGCCTTGTACAATGCCCAAGGTTGAGGCTGACTCTTGACAGGGGAGTTTTATTGTTTGGTGCCTTGTATGAAGCCCAAGGTTGAGGCTAACTGTTTTTGTTGGTTTTAACTCTACTGGAGATTAAAAAGACTGTTTTTCTTTGGAAGCTAACCCTTTCCAGGGATTTTGACTCAGCTGGTGAATTTGTCTGTTAAAAGACTGACTTTATCATGTTTTTTGGAGGCTGACCCTTTCCAGGGGTTTTGACTCTTTTGGGGAAATTATCTCCTAAGAGAATGAAATTATTGTTTTGACATTTTAAACAGATGTTGGAGGCTAACCCTTTCCAGGGGTTTTTATTTAAATGAAGGAATGGATTGATTTTAAATGACTTTGGAGGCTAACCCTTTCCAGGGATTTTTTGTTGAAATGAAGGAATGGATTGATTTTAAATGACTTTGGAGGCTAACCCTTTCCAGGGATTTTGGATTTGAAGGATTGGTTTTAATTGACTTTGGAGGCTAACCCTTTCCAGGGATTTTTGTTGAAATGAAAAGATGGCAGAAAGATTATCTAGTGAGACTTCTTGTTTAAAGCCCAAGATGAAGGCTGACTCAATGCTGAGAATGACCAAAACATAGATCCTAGACTCTGCTAAGGAAGATTGATGAAGATAAGGGTGACAGAGACTGTCCATGTCTCTCATTCCAAAAAGGTGTACTCAATGCAAAATTGAGACAAACTTAGCTTGTTTTAAGTCTGGTTTAAATTGGAAGAAACTCACCAGGGTAGGCTAAAAGGTGACTAAAGACCTGTTCCTATGTTTGTAAGAAACCTGATGGGTCCTTGTATACAAGCTCAAGAGGAAGCTGGAAATGCTTTTAAGAAGCCTGTGGGTCCTTGTACAAAGCCCAAGAGGAGGCTAGAAATGCTTTTAAGAAGCCTGTGGGTCCTTGTACAAAGCCCAAGAGGAGGCTAATCGAGGGTCCTTGTTATAGCACAAGAGAAAGCTTATGTAGTTTTGAACTTATTTTGGCTCTAAGCAAATGGGTAAGAGGTTTCACCGGGAATAATTCCTCTTTGGGTGGATGTGTCCTATTTATTTGGATTCTAAGGTTTTTGCCAAGATGTTTCACCGGGAATAATTCATCTTGGGGGTTTGAACTACAGATCTCTAATTAGGAAAGAGCCTTCACCGGGAAGACATTCTCAATCCTAGGTCATATTCCTATAATATATATAGTTTAACTGTCCTAAGGTTTATACTCAAACGCAGTTCTAAACTAATATATGCACAGTTTATATTTGACAGTAATTTAAATAAAGACTGTAAATTGAAAGCTTGTAAAGCCTAACCTGGATGGAGTGGAGGCCATTGAAGAAGTATGTACAGAGCCTTACCAGTAATTTTGTTGTTTTGTTGATAACAGTTGAATATATATATATGATAAACAGTTAAGGGTTTTTTGAAAACAGAAGAAGTGAAGATGGACAAAGGTCACATAGGTATCTGAAGAGTTTCACCGGGAATAATGCCCTTCAAATACCAGAAGAATGTTTTGAAAACAGAAAGAAGATTTTGAAAATACAGTTTTGAAAAACAAGCTAAGAAGAGAAGATTTTTGGGACTTACACTCTATTAGAGGCCCAGTACTTTACAGTACTGGTGATAAAAATAAATTTGAAAAAATGATTTGGAATGATACAAGGTTTTGTTGTTTGAAAACCCTAATCATTTGATTTTATCAGAGATTGAAAATAGTTTTGAGATTTGACAAAAGTCAACTTAATTAAAGCAAAGATGAAGATTTATGCCTAATTAAGACCTAAGTGATTAGGGTTTTATCATAAATTTATTTACAAAAATGATTAGGTTAAAACAAAGTGAAAATATGTATTAAAGTATTTAAGAAAACACCTAAAAACATACTATTTTAAACCTAATAAAAACATGTGAAATAAATAATATTTTTATGATTTTTTTTATTATTCACAAAATAGAGATATTAAATAGCATGTGTGTAAAAAATGAAGTGAAAATAAATTAATTTGATAGGTTAATTAATTATATGAAGTTGTGAGAAAATTGAAGTAAATAAGTGATAAAAAATAATGTTTTGGCCTCACCATGGTTTGAACCCACGCCCTTGAAGCCAACAACTCAAAATAACACCACTGCGCCAACGCGCGTTTGGTGTTAGTAAGTTGCCTCCACTTGGTCATATTTCAAAACAGGTTGTAATTCCTTAAAAAATAAAAGAATCAAAAAGTCTGGGGCGAGGGGGATTCGAACCCCAGACTTGTGGCATGATGATACTAAAGGCGCATGTGTGGCCACTAGGGCAAGTTGTTTAGTCGTTTATAAAACGCTTTCAGTTAAATATATTTTAAACCCTCCCCTGAGAAATTAAAAATGGCGCCACCACCATCTTCGTCTTCAACCTCAAGCTCCATGATTTTTTTGAATTTCTGAACTCACTCGTTTCTCAATCATTTGCCATGATGTAAACACGAAACTTGCTCTAAATTCACTCACGATTCTAAATATGTAACTAACATGAACTAATATTAACTACATCTAATTAATTTAACAGAAATCGTGAAGAACCCTAAAATTTCAAAATCAAATTAAATGACTATACTGAAAGATAAATGAATGATGATAGAGGGTTTTCAATCCTCTGATGATGCTGAACAAGATAGAATCGAGATATTTCACAAAGAGTACTTAAATTATAGAGGTGAAGTTCAGAAACTTACCTCTGAAACTGAAGGTCGTGAGGATGATTGAGAGCACCTGGGCTTGAATGAATGATCTCAATAGCTTCCCTGAGACTCAATGATGCTAACTGGATGCTTATTGTAGCTTGAATCCTCCTGAATTGCTCTATGGACCTCCCTCGATTTCAGCTTCAAGTGAACATGGAGGTTGTTGAATTTGGAGTTACAGGTGAGCTGCAGCCATCTGGTTAGCTCCACTATGACCTAGGGAGTGTGTCTGAATGATTGGTTTGGCCTGAGACTCCCTGAGTTACTCCATGGACCTCCAACTGCAAATGCTTCCAAGTGAGAGCAACAATGGTGTTCCTCCACTTACAGAAGTGATCCAGGTGCTTGGATCACCTCAAATAACCTCCCTTGAGATGTTGGAATGCTCACTTTCCAAAGATGAGCTTTGGTTTGAAGAAAACGATTCTTCTTGCCAAAGAACTTTGAAAAACAATGAACAAGAGGAGAGAAAGAGAAAGCAAGTAATTGAGTTGCTTTGGTGTGTTTTTTGAATGAGAATGAGGCCTCTATTTATAGGCAATTGGTTCAGTACTGAGTGAGAGTGTGAGCTTGCTTAGTGAAGTTGATTTGGTTTCTTAGCCATGAAGAAAGTTTGCAAATATCTCTTATGCAATGATGGGAATTTTGATTCCATTTGATCAATCCCCTAGCCCTCGATTTTGCTTGATCTTAGGGGACCAAATTGCTGCAGAAATGAGCTCCAATTGGTTGGGAGAAGATTCCTTTGATGAATCACCAATTTGTCATAAATTCAAAAATGCAATCATTACATAATCACATGCATTTGTTTTTGGAATCTTCTCTAATCCTTATGCAATGATGAAAATGGATGTATGGCATGGTTTCAGATGTGTTATGGGTCGTGTAGCATCCATAAGAGAGGTTATTTGCACAAAATTTGCAAAGTCAAAAAGTGTCCATGACCTATAATTTCACTTCATGAGGCCAACTTTGAACAAGCATAACTCCTAGCTCAAATTGAATTTGGAGAAGGTTGAACACAATTTGGAAAGCCCTAAACATCTACTTCAAATCATTAGTTTATGTCTTCTTCAGAATCACTTGGGAAATTTGTGAAAAATGAGGTCAAAGTTGGAAGAAAACTAGGTTAAAACACTTAGAAAAATTTCTAAGTGTTTATGACCTAAACCTCAAAATCTCCAAAACTTCATAAATGGTTGATCTTTTGAAAAAAGTTCCTTTGTAAGATGTTGTTTTATTTTGCAAGATCTACAACTTTCATGTTGGAAGTTTTTTTGAGTTGTGTAGGTGAAATTTTGAGATCTCACCATGCCTTTAAAAACCCTAATTCCCGACTTTTCGCTCCTTGATGAATTTCTTTGAATTTCTTTGGCCAAATGACTTTGACATCCATATATTGATGATATTGATCTTTGAAAGTCATTTTTTGACCAAAAACCTTAAAAGTCAATGATGATCCTTCACAGTTGACTTTTTTCCTGACAAAGTGAATTTTTGGGCTTTTGTGTAGAAATAAGATCTTCTCCCCAAATGGATGATATAAATGGATTATATGGAGGTAGTAGAGATCCTTGAATCATGTCTTGAGTTTTGGATTCATGCCCTGATCAGAAGTCAACTATCTTGGTGAATTAGGTCAAAACCCTAATTTGTCGACCATGTGAAAGTAATGACTGTAGACTTTGAATTGAAGTGTGATGTCCAGTAGACCTTGTAATATGAGTTATTTGAAGATGATTGATGTCTTTGAATGACCCTCTGAGGCTTTTTAGGGTTTCCCAAATGTGATCCCTGATTTTAGTCCTTGATAGGCTCAAAACCCTAGTCTGGTGACCTGAGTAAGCCTGTACTCAGATGACTGGATGTCTAATCAATCATAGATGAGAAAAATGAAGTTTTTGAGCTCCATGATTGTATTAGAGGCTAATCTTTGTATTGATTGATCCTTTGCCTGAGCTTTCTTGTCTTTGTGCATCCTCGATTAGGTATCAGATGGAGAAATGACTGCTCTGGGTACTTGTCTTGACCTGATGAAAAATCCTGAAGATATGTCATCTCAGGGGGGTCAAAAATTAGGGTATGACAGATGCCCCTATTTAAGTTTCTTTTATCTGGAGGGAGAGAGATTGAGATCTCGATCTCTCCTGCGTAAAAGAGACTTAAATATCAAAGAATGCCCGAATTTTGGGCGCTCCTGAGATGTTGTAATTGATAAGATCTTTGCATGATTTGATCCCGTTGTCGCACTTGGCGGGGAATGAGGAGACTAACTCCTGCAGAAATACTTGATGTGGATTCTGGTGAATGGATGGCAATGCAAGATGCGCAATCCATCTTCTTTAACTAAGTGTTGATACTTAGAAAAAGGTAAACCACTTCTCCTCGTTTCGGATGTCTATATCTCGAAACTGGTCTCGGTTGTGTTTGGACAATATCTCAGATAAAGAGAAAATTTCCAACGGTCTGTTTCCTCATCAAACTTCTTACCAGCGCTTGGAGGTAAGATGCCATTTGACGGCTGTAGAGAAACTTCAAAGGTTTGTTTCCTCATCAAACTTCTTATCAGCGCTTGGAGATAAGATGCCATTTGACGGTAGTAAAGAAACTTCAAAGGTTTGTTTCCTCATCAAACTTCTTATCAGCGCTTGGAGATAAGATGCCATTTGACGGTAGTAAAGAAACTTCACCATCTTCCCTTTTGACTTGACGTCTTTGAAAGAATGTCATATGGCCTCATGATCTTTTGAGGAGCTAATGACTTCGTTTGAAGGCGGACGAACTGTTTTCGGGGTGAAAACTGCCATTCGTCAGCTGATGCCTGGGGAATCAACGAACTATTTTCCTAAGAGGAAAACTGCCATTCATCGACTCTGTGGGGAGTTAAGCATCCCAGAACAGACAAACTGTTTGAAGAAACTGCCATTTGTCGATCTCTTGAGTATTTAGCAGACAAACTGTCTTTCCTTGGGAAAAGACTGCCATTTGCCAATTACTAGGGGAGCAAACTGTCTTCTACTGGGAGAGACTGCCATTCGTCGACCCTGTCATGAAAGAAAGTGAGCAAACTGTCTTCTGCTGAAAGAGACTGCCATTTGCCGACTTTGGGGAAACAAACTGTCTTCTACTGGGAGAGACTGCCATTTGTAGACCCTGTCATGAAAGAAAGTGAGCAAACTGTCTTCTGCTGAAAGAGACTGCCATTTGCTGACTGCTGGGGAAACAAACTGTCTTCTACTGGGAGAGACTGCCATTTGTAGACCCTGTCATGAAAGAAAGTGAGCAAACTGTCTTCTGCTGAAAGAGACTGCCATTTGCTGACTTTGTTGTGATAGAAAGTGAGCAAACTGTCTTCTGCTGAAAGAGACTGCCATTTGCTGACCCTGTTGGGGAATCTGAACTATCTTCTGGACGAAGACTATCATTCACTGACTCCGCTGGGGAATCATTTGTCGATCTGCTGGGAGATTCTGAATTTTCCTTTGACAAGAAGTGGCACCTCTTGACCCTGCTGGGGAAATACCAAACCTGTAGGGAGCTCCGGAATGTGAAGCAGACTATCTTATCTGAAGAAGACTGTCGAATGTCGCTCTGCAGGAGATTTTCGGCTGAGGAATTCCAAAAGTGAACAAACTATCTCTTTGAGGGAGACTACCATTTATTGACTTGCTTGGGGAAATCTCTCTACATGGATCGTTGTCTTGAAGGAAAAAGTTTCTCCAGGACTTGCAGGGGAAACTTGAGTTCATGCCTTAATGACTTAGGCGTTCTCATGATTTAAAAGCCTAATTTGACTATGCAGTTATGATGTAATGTATGCATGAATATTATGACAATTGTAAAGTGTAAAGTGAAAGTGAATAGAATTGTCGCAGATGGAAAATCCTATGATACGTCTTGAATTCTTGTTGATCAGAAGATGTCCTCTTCTTGGAGTTCGAACTCTGTTGGGAATATCTGGCTATCAGTTGTCCGCTGTCCGAAGTGAGTAATATGAATTGAAGTAAAGATCCGTCATCGGGAGATGTTCGCAAAGCGACCTCATGGGGAAAACTTGGTTCCCGGAGTCTCAACCGTTCTCGGAGCAACTGTTTGCATTCTTCCTATTGTTTGTAAACCTTTAGAAAGAAATTTCACCTTTGTTTTTGCAAGTAAATTCATTTTTATTTTATGAAAACATTTGTTTCAAG